>NC_086366.1:23042504-23062504 GCF_036324505.1 Eleginops maclovinus | reverse complement strand
TTATGAACAGAAAAGGCTATAAAAATATGGGTAGAATATTCATGGTCCCCAGAGGATATTACCTGATGATTTGTGTTAAACTTACTTACACAATTCGTAGTTGTATACATGAAATATATACATATAAAACAGATAGCAATGACCTTCACACTCGTACTCCTAGAGGATGAACCCTATACATATGCAGTGTGTCAATCAAAACACAAAACCCAGCTCTAAATAGATTGATAGATTTATTTTGCACATTGATGAAACACTTAAGCAATTATTTAGTACCAGTTTATTTCAGGTTTACCCTGAAATTGTGAAATGTTACAGGAGTTGTATGTTTTTCCTGGTGGAATTGGTCTTTTTCCGTGTCTTTAGTGAACCAGCCATGAGGCAACCTGACCTCTTGGTAGCCAAACGGTATTGTTCATGTCACCCTGCTTTTGTGAATAGACTGCTCACTCTCTTGGCTGCGTCTGGTCTTTGTCGATCCACAATCATATCTGCCATTATTGTGTGTGTGTGTGTGTGTGTGTGTGTGTGTGTGTGTGTGTGTGTGTGTGTGTGTGTGTGTGTGTGTGTGTGTGTGTGTGTGTGTGTGTGTGTGTGTGTGTGTGTGTGTGTGTGTGTGTGTGTGTGTGTGTGTGTGCGCATGTCAGTCACATTTTAGGGGCATTAAAAGCCATTCGGTGGGGTCAGTCGGTCGCTCCACCTCACACCCTCAGTAGACATTGGTTCTGACACATTGTACACATCGTACACAGACACACACACACACACACACACACACACACACACACACACACACACACACACACACACACACACACACACACTCACTCCACCCTTTCACTGTCCCTCACTAGAAGACATATGGAGCATGACTAATGGCTTCATAAAGACACACATAGAAACATTGTGTTAATGGTGTTAGCCCAAAAAGTCTTTTTTTAAACAGATGTGCCTCCATGCTTCCAGACCATCCTTTGACCCAAATACTGTCAAATCACACCCAACGCATACAAACTGTCTCATGTCTGTGGCAAGGCACTGCTCTCCATCGAGCCCTAGTCAAATAAAAATAAACTATATTTGACATTTACCTGATGTTTTTTTATGAAGGCCTTTTTGTATCTAATGTCTATTATTTTATATTGCACGTGTGTGTGTGTGTGTGTGTGTGTGTGTGTGTGTGTGTGTGTGTGTGTGTGTGTGTGTGTGTGTGTGTGTGTGTGTGTGTGTGTGTGTGTGTGTGTGTGTGTGTGTGTGTGTGTGTGTGTGTGCGCGTGTGCGTGCGTGCGTGCGTGTGTGCGTGAATGCCCCATCAGGGCACCAGTCCAGGAGCCAGGCGTCTGGGCTCTCGTCAGCCCACATCACTGTCAGAGAGACATTAATGAGGGGCACATTTACTGCTACATTAGGGAAATGTCACTACGCACACACACAAAAACTGTCACACACAGACACACACTCTTTTTGGCTGGATTGTCAATGCAGAGCTAACAAAGGATTAAAATGTAATTACATTTCCAAGTTAAAGACCATTTTGTTAGAAGTTCACTGTAACAACCAATACCATGTTGTCTTTGTTTCTTCTCTTCATCTGTGTTCACATCATGGTCATTTAGGGTGGGCCATCTGAAAGCTACTACAGTCTGACTGTCTGGCCATTGAGCAGTTTGGGTTCAGGTTGTTGCTCAAGAGCACCCCAGTGGTGATAATCATGCAAGTGCAAATGCTGTTCTTTCCAAAAGTCAATATGCTTTGGTAACAATCTAACCATTTTACCACTTATATGGAGTCCACAAGTATTCAATTAACTATCAGAAAAGACTCATAGTGGGTTCACATATAAAGTTAATGCAATGGACCCAAATTTGTGCCAAATAACAGACAAATAATGCAAATCCTGGCGAGTAAATGAAACCAGTGACACAAATGTCACCTCTTTGGCTAAATCCCAGCGAGGCATCACGAAATCCAATCAGTGTTGAGATTCTCCTTATGTCGTTGAATTACTTACTGAAAGCTGGCTGTGGGTACCGGCAATCATAACTTTACAGTACTGATATTTGCATAGAGATCGGACATTTATGTTTATGTTTAAGTAGTTTTTCCAATTTCTTGATGATAACTTCCTAAATCTTTGCTGGCACTCGTTCATTAAACGGGCCGGTCCCATGATGAACGACCTTCATATAAACAGTTGTGGTTCAGTGACATACTTGGAAAAATATAAGGATGTTTTTTGACAAAACCCAAATATAAAAAATAAATAATAATAATCAGATAATAAGGACAGAAGACCACAATGCTTACTTCTTGTATTGTAAAGACATCAGTGCACATACTGATCCTATTAAGCCTTATTTTTGTTCAAACACCTTCGGTTGATAGACAAGATGAGCCTCCGAGTGCTGGATACTCCCGCAGTTTTCAGATCTTTTTGTTTATGACTCTTTGTGTTTGAAAGCGAAGAAGAGAGCTGATGTGAAAGGATTGGCTGCAAAGAGACAAGGGTCAGTGCTGAGGTCCCAGACTTAAGTCCACTCATCTCATCTAATTGTTTGTGTGTGTGTGTGTACGCACTTGACAGATTACTAACCCAAACGCTGTCACAGCGCTGTGTTACTCTCACGCCTCTGTCACTGTGACTCATGCTGTGTGTGAGGACGTGTCTGTGTGAGGATATGTCTGTTTGTGTGGTTTACTCATTGACTGGTGAGAGCCCTGGGTACATTGACATGACATTTGTCTCTGCCTCTCTCTCCAGTGTGATTTTCTTCACTGCCATCTAAACACTTGCTCCATTTGTCGGTTATTTCAAATTTTCCTAGAAAAACATAATTATACCTGGAATCAGAGTTAATATATGCTACATTTAAAGTAGAGCTTTTACCGCTTTTTATCCCCTTTTAGCCACCAGAATCTGTGGCGAGTCTATTAAAGAGGACACATTACGTTCATTTTCAGGTTCATATTTGTATGTGTTGCCTCTACTGTGACATGTTTCCCTGCTTTAATGTTCAAAAAGCTCTTTATTTTTCTCATACTGCCTGTGCTGCTGCACCTCTTTTCACCCTCTGCCTGAAACCAGACCCCAGTCTGTTCTGATTGGTTAGCTGTCCGGCCCCATGTGATTGGTCAACCACTTAGATATGTTTCCGAAATATCCCACCCCTTAGCCTTTCACGTACAATGTTTTGGAGCACTATCCAACTGATTAGGAAGTAAACAAAGGACTGCAATGGAGGCGTTTCAGGCAGGGGGGAGGCAGAGGGGGAAGTGTGTTGGAGAAAAAACTCCCTCTTGAGGGAAGTTTGTGATGTTTGCTTGTGTCATGCGGCTGACACAGTTATTTTTCCATGATATAGATTGAATGCAACACAGATTAGAAAACCAATGCTAATATTAATTTCTTGGCTAGCATTACCTTAGCACAGTGCCTCGGAGCAAAATGCTAATCAGGAAGTGGCTAACTGCCCAAGTGAGTAGTGTTACCGAAGCATAGCATAATCCGTACTCCTCACTTTTTGTAGCAAGTGGGTTGTGGTGGCAATGATGCGTATGAGTAAATTCATTGTGATTAGTCAGTCAATGTAGCATGTGTTAGCCAGCTAGCCTGGTGGACCGGCGCTGGATCACTGGCTCAGTCATGAGCACTTTACTCATGTTAGCACTTTTATACTGTACTTATCAGTTTTGTCTTTACTCACACAGACACACAGACACACAGACACACAACACACACACACACACACACACACACACACACACACACACACACACACACACACACACACACACACACACACACACACATACAAGACAGAAAAGCATTGGCTCAGCCTGTTGTGTCTGCTCACTTGGCCAAATTGAAAATCTGTGTTGCATGCAAAGGCCTTTTGAAATCTGCCTCATGCACTGTAGCATTAAATAAGTAGTAGCAGCACTGCAGAATGGTCGGAATATTTGTATGCAAACAAAAGCATTTACAAATACCGACATGGATGAAAACACAGCTCCTAGGTAACTCTTCTGAAAAGAAATGTTTTTTTTTCCCCCAGCCTCCGTCAGCCATGTAACCCAGTGCTGACATGAGTTCCTGCTGTACTCTCCCCTCTCTCCCCTCCATCTTGAGGATAGTGAGTAATTAGAAGCAGATGGAGCTGAAACTAGTGTAGCCAGACTGTTATTTTAGCCCTCTGCACAGCCACTTTTATGCCCTCTCTTTTCCTCTCAGGCCTGTATTCCATATTCAGACACTAATTCCTGACCTTAACACAACACGGCAGCCTCAATATTTTAATATGTTCCAGTGATCGCTACAAGTTGAGGCACTTTGTGTTGTCTAAACCCGCTGAAAGAGATATTATGGGGGCTGCAGTATGTAGTGATCGTCATAAGAAAGAGAATTACATCATGGGAAATAGCAATAGCTGCAATAATTAGGTCAATTCTTGTGTTCAGACATACATCCAATTTTAGCAAAGCGTACCCACAAACTATCTGACACTGGATCAGGTTTAACTCATTTAATTTAGCATAAAGATAAAGATCAAAGGTTTTTTCTTATCTGATTCCAAGTCAGCACTTAATAGCAACTTGTTCCATATATATACGTTTGTTCTTCTGCAGCAGTAGAAGCTAGAAAATGCTATCAACTTCTACATCAGGGGTGGAAGATTAATGTACCAGATTAGGATCACACATAGCTGTTTAATGTTTAAATGAAGAACAACGCAGTATCAGTAGGTCCAGCTGACTCAGAAGCTTAATGCAGCAGCCCTGCGCTGAATCACATAGTTCATGAAAGTTTTGAAGCTACACTTGTTTAAAATGTTAAAAAAAAAATCTAGCAATGTATTGTGTTATGTTAGTCATTTTGCCTTCCCAAAGGATACAAATGTATGTCAACATTGCTCAATTGCATGGCTGATGCACCTGTAGTAAGGAGACCCTAGTTGTTCTATAATTAAATATGAAGCACTACTGCTATTGAGATTGTCTTACTTTAAACACCTTATATGCAGTTGACTGCTCTATAATTGCATTGTCTGCCCAAAGGAAATAAATACTATTGCACTGTTCAGCAGCACCTACTGTCTAAGTGTTCAATTGCATTTCGACAGATTAAATTAAATGTCCCTTTTTCATTTTAATTCCTTTATGACTAATAAGTTAAAAGGTTCCCAAGTGCAACTTTGTTTCTAGCAACTGCTTGTGGATGTATTTATTTCACACACTCATCCAATCACAATCCCCCAATGGCATGCAGTGCCTCCTTGCCCCGTAAAGTGAGCAGCATCTAAGTCATGTTTCTTTTTCCAATGAGCTGGATGTGAAAGACGTGCCCGGCTCCAAGATAATCACATATATCGTGGTGACGAAAATGCTGGATCAAAGGAGCAGCTGTTTCACGACATTTCAGTTGGTGATAAAACAAAAAAACCGACTGGCTTATTACCCAGTGAGCAAAGCGAGGGATGACTACCTCCAAAGTCCTCTCGACGCCCAGCATCCAACCCCACATGGTAGGGTAAGAGGGCAACAGCAGGAAAACAAACCAGCCTCGTTTAGTGTGTGTGTGTGTGTGTAAGTGTGCACGATGCTCCTTGCATTTCCACTCTAGGTTATAGTACTTCCAGCTCATCTCCTTTTACAAGGCGAGGCCATTACATAATTACCCACTGTCAATTAGATCACATCCTGTGCGGCACTGCCGGCTAAAGCCATGTTAATTAATCATTGGTCCCCAGAGGTAGCTTGCTCTTGCTGATGTCATGGCTTCAGCAACCACGATTGGCTAGAATCATGGAAAACGTCTGTCTGTCACCACAGGAAACAGAGGGAATTCCTCACATTGTCTTGGATACAAGAGGAGTTTAGAGGGTGTGGGAATGTGCTTCTATGTTTGATTGTTCTCAGTTTTAATAGGATTTTTAAGTTCGCAACATCAAGGCAAAATTAGGTCCTGGAGACATTTACTGTACTGTAACGGGAACTGCCACAGAGTTTTGAATAAGGTGGCCAGGTGCTTTAATGTAGGCAGATATTGTCACTATGATAGTCACCTACCCACCCCCCGACTAAATGTGGCATTTCAAGTGGTACGATCCAATTGCAAGATGGTCTCTAGCAAATTTGACAGCAGTTCTTGATGGCTTGTGTTTTTTTTTTTCCTTAATGTATTTATCTTTGGGAATCTAATTCCTTGGTGTCACAATTCTGATCAGAACTAGTTAATTGATCAAATCATATGTCTACCTAACACTAGGATGGGTCAAATGTAGAAGATTGAATTTCCCCACGGGGATTTATAAAAGTACATCTTCCTTTCTTTTTTTTTTTTTATCTCCAGGGGATCTCCGATTTTTCAGTCCTTATTATGTTTATAAGTGTCTTGGTGTTATACATTCGATAATAATGTTCGATAGATACGTGTGTGTGTGTGGGTATAAAGTTGTATAAACATCAGACAAATATCAGATAACTTCCCTTCATTTGAGTCAGTTTTGGTTCCTGCTGAAGAGTTAGCCTACGGAGAAAAAGTATAGAATGCAGGGAATAAAATAAATAAATAATCTCAGGTTATACTGTATCAATTATTTTTTTCAAACTGTCCATCATGAGTCTTACAATGTTGTTTGTAAGTTCTCCCTAGGTGACGTGTCCACAAAACACTTAAACTTTGTTCAATAGTTAACACGTTTATTGTTAAGCTATTAAATCCACAGTGGGCCAAACTGTTGCCCCTCCTAGTGGAACGCATGAATTAAATATCATTCAAATTTAAGTGAATACTATTCCAATCCCGCGATGATGTGTCAGTCTTATCTCGGTGTTCATGTGTCCAGACAATCTTTGCAATGATGCAGACGTGGTGCTGCACATATAGCTTTGATAAATCTCTAGTGTGTATGTGTGTGTTTGTGTGTGTGTGTAGTCATGATCTTCCAGTGCCATGATCAAAGCAGGTAGGCCTGTGGTCACACACTCACTCATACACACACGACAGACAAACATTCCTCCAAACGGTTGTTACATGCCAGAGTCAAATTAGTCCATGGGCTTTTTAAGTGGCACAAAAGGTTCAAATTAGAGACAGGACTTTGAAGCCGTACAGTTTGCAGGGATAGTCTATAGCCCCTCGCGGTTTTGGCCTCCATATCATTCCCTCAGAAAAGAACATGTTCACATCAAAGGTTAACTGGGGCATGTGTACTGTAACTTGTCACCAACATAGCCCTGATTTCCAAACAGCAGGGAATTGGGACAGAATGGTATGTGGAACGGGAAGAAGCATAGTGTGTAATTACATCGGGATCTGTGGGTTGCTCTCAAGCCCCCTGACTGCATATTATAGATGGATGTTGGTAATTTGATGGAAACACATAGATTATTGTAGATTATGTTCATATAGTAAGAGCTCACCTACAGAATATCCATATAATGGTGCATGATAAGAGCCCGGACCGCTGCATTAGTAGTCGCTCTGTGGAATTAGTTTAGGAGTTTATCCCACAGTCGGGTTATATGTATAGTCTTTATTCTGCATCCCCATATTATGTTGTAGCATGAAGCCAGCCGTCACAATAAATTGATTAGGAACTGAATCCAATCTTCAAGAGATTTTCATTTTTTATTTTTCTGCTTATTATTATAATTAAACATGTCAGAAATTAGTGAACGATTACAATTTCACAGATCATAAGTTGACGTCTTAAATTTGATTGTTTTTGCCCGACCGACATTCCCAAGAGATATTAGGATGAGAATAAATCGACAAACTGTTTGAGCACTCAAATAATTATCGTAGTTAGATTGAATGAATTTACTCATTTCCCAGGGTTCTCTTCTTCAGACAACTCTGACTAAGAAAAGAGAATATTTGTATATACATGCACAATTGTTGGTAACCAGTAAAGAAAAAGCATAGCTTCCAAAGTGTTTTTACCTCAAATTATACTAAGAAAAAGGTTGTATTTGTCCATTTTTACCAACATGTGTCCGCTGGGGTTGTGTTTGTTTTCCCGATTATGTCCTTGCTATATGGTGTTGCTCGGCAGCATATGGAGCCTTTGGGTGCTGCAGAGTTAAAGGGCACTCTACCAATGCTACGGCCAATAGTACGGCACATAACAGCTTTGCTTCGTTGTTAATTGGGATAAGAGAAGACAGGATAAAAGAGACTGATGACTATCACTGATTGTGAATGTTAGATTGTACCTGGGTGTTTATCTGCTTAGGAATGCAAATTAAAAAAAGGAAAATATTTGTTTTAAATGTTCCTCAAGAATTGGGGTTGAGTGTTAATGAGATGCTACTTCCGCTGTTGTAAATTATGTCTGGTTTTGTTTGATATTCGGAAATAATTCAGGGATTTGTAAGAGACATTTGTGCCACCTGTAATTTTGATCCCCCCTCCATAGAATAATGCACAGATGATGTATTTTTGTAGGCCGACTCAAAGAATAGCAACGCTAGAGGTCCCTCGACAGAAAGGAATTGGAGTTATCCATTCCATTTAGAAGATTCCAGAAAATAACACATATTATGTTACTTAGTTATTTTGTTTGGCATATAAGCTCTACATAGTAACACCACTTGTATGATTTTTGAAGCATAAAGGCAATTGCTAGAAGTCAAAAGCTAACGTTAGGCTATAAAGGAACTTCAGAATTGTCTCTAGATTTTAGGTCATCACCTAAGCTAAAGGCGGACTTGTGTTTGTTGTAGTGATGTTTAGCAGTCTTAATTAGTCACTTGAAAGGAACCACTGTTTAACTGACAGCATCGGACATTCAAGAGTTGGGTATTTACTGACGTATTTTATGTCTTTAAAAAAATGTAAAATCTTGTTGGCCTTTGGTAATTACAACTCTTATTTTAGACATCCAACCCAAAACTCATAAAAAGAAAACATCGACTTTGGGATGATGGAACCAGAAGGGGTATAATGCTAACTTACTTTCGGGTTTTAGGACTCATTCCTGCACGAATATTCACGTACTTAACATCATAGTACTAGACATTAGCAAGCATGAGAATTATTTAGTCAGACTGGAGCCATACCTAGACTGATGATAACACCCAAACATCTAGTATATGTGGAGATATGCAGGAGACTAGTATTTTGCTATTTTCAAAACCCCTTTTCATGACGAGTACCAATTTAAATCATGAAGATACTCTCAAAATCATAACACTAGTCAGCACAGTCCATCCACTCCCTCACCTTTCTCAGTAGTGATTGTGCTTTTATTTTTGTGTGTGTCCATGATAGTGTTATCTCCATCTTCACCTTTCCTGACACTTGTGTGGCTCATCAGCGGCTATGTGAAGTGACAGGCCACATCCTGGGGCAGCTGGCAGGAGCTGGCACGCCGCAAAAGAGCAGCACAACTCCATAAAGAAACACACACACAGACACACAAGCAGACACACACACCTCGGGCCATTCCCCAGTCTTAATTCCTAAACGCATTTGCTCCAGTTCCTGCTGAGGCGCTGCAGGGGAGACTGTCGGGGGAAAGAGGAGGGGCAGGATGCATAAAGGACTAGCTCTTCACACACTATTACTCGTATCATACAGACACACTGAGAGTAATCTACCACCGCTGACATACATACAGTTAACGTTGACAGATCTATTGGGATTTGGCTGGAACAGGCTGGTAGGGTCCAGTACAGTCAACACGCACCCACTGGCAAGGAGGTGGGTAGGGTGACAATGCCCACTTGCAGCATATGGGACATTGGAAGTGTCAAAAGACTGACTAATAGAGACAGATTGTCCAGTATATACAGCAGATCCTCCTGCTTCTAAAATGTATTTGTTAATTGAGCAAATATGTCAGAACATTTCTGTTTCTTTGATAAAAAAATGTACCAGTATTTGCACAGAAACAAGTGAGTGATGGTATGAACTACAAATTCTACTTTATTGGAGTTTTCTTAAAATAATTCAATCGGAGTTTACTTTTTTTTTTTTATGTTTGTCAAAGTTTTTCTTTTTTTTAATTTAATGTAGGACTTGTGTTATTTTTCGGAGGATTTCAACGACTATAGCACCGAATTTTTTCGAACTATACTCCCAAAAATACACTTCAGCTCTAAGCCCTGCCTCTGTCTGGATTATTTGCTATAGCAACAAAGCAGAGGCTTGACAGAATTGTAGTTTTAAGGTCTACCCACTTCAAACAATAATGGAAAAAAGTCAACAGAAAGAAAATGTTTAAAAACAGTGTGGAAGACCATTGGCTGTATCATTAACTAACTATCAGTATTGAAAATGTACCTTAAGGTCCAACTTCTTTTCAAATGATCTTGTATACGGTAGTTATTAGTTGACCCTCTCTTCTTGAAGTTCCTGAATAAAAATATTATTTATTTTCTGAACTGTTTAGCTGTGATTATAGGCAGGGTTCTTGTAATACTCCTTACCTTTTGAATTTGAAAGCTTGGGATGTGCCACTGCTTTTTGAGTTTCACATAGACCAGGGCTTTTCAAAGTTGTTCAGGAGGCCACCTTTTCAGAAAGCTAAGGGCCCGGTGATGGACATTTCCCTGAGCTCTTTTTCTAGGGGGGGGGGGGGTAAATTGACCCACTGAACATCTCTCTGGCTTCATGAGCACCTTTTCCTTTGCTTATTTGTGGTTATTGGGTAGCATCTTTCATATACACTCAAGATACACACATAGTTTCCAAAGAGAATATGAAAACATTAACTCCCAACTATGGGGCCCCTGGTTAAGTTTTAGCGGACTTCTAAGAGCAAATTAAAATGTTGTTCAAAAACATATTTTCTGCAAGTAAAAATTCAAAGATTTTTATATCAAAATAGATTGAAATGACATTTTTATCGTATTTTCTTAAAAACATGCTCATGTTTCTTCAAGTTATGTGATTGGTTGGTACCAAGAATCAGGTGTTGCAGCCTGCTTTGCTGAAATACCTGATTCCTTTGCTACAGTTTATGAAAATACCAGCCTTTTCATTTTTACATGTTTTAAATATAGGTCAGTAATAAGGAAACTCTTCACAGCCTTAAATGTGTTACCTTCATTTAGTTTACATCAGATAGGCTCTTAAACACGCGCTTTTGTTTATAACTTCAAGACTAGCATTAAAAACTCTTTGGATGGACGCCTTTGACTTCATGTAGAAACTATGAGAAACATGTGTTAACCAATTCACACTCAGATTTCCTATCAAAATATTTTCAACTTTTTAATGTTTGCTCTGTGAGGCCATATTTTTTTTATCTGATGACATTTACACTTGTTTTTGTATTGATAACCTTGTGGGAACTCAAAAATTAGCTTTCAAATATCACACTGAATTTACTAAAATTAGCTGCACCTCCCTCTGCCCGCCGGCTAGACTCTTTGGGATTTAGTGAGGAAGAAGGAGTAAGGGCCAAAGATGAAAGTGTCTGGGGATCTCAGCAAAATCAAAAACAAATCTCTGGGAGCGTCAGGGTTAACCCCTTTGGCCGCTGAGGGCTTTGAAGTGCTCGGCCATACAGTTAATTGTTAGAGTCAGGATTAGAGAAAGGTGGTAACAATTTAACCCGGGCAACGAGAGGTTCGAAGGCCACTGCTCGAGCCTATCAGGTGTTTGCAGATGATGTGTGCGCCTCAGGAAAGCGACAGCACACTCCTGGAGATGAGAGGAAGGCTTAACCGACCGATAATGCTTTGTTTGCTCAAGCCCCATCAAATTGTAATTGGCTGGGAGGGGGAACAGAAGCCAGCTGATTGGGCAGCTGGTGCTCTTAACTGTTGCTACTTTGGATAGTATACTGGCCCCTGCTGATAATGACCTAAATATTTCCTGTTCATTTAAAGAAGGGGATGTAATTTTTCCAGATCTGATGACACTAAATAAAATAAGAAAGTCAAATACAGCATTCATCAATCAATGCCACGGCCATCTAATTGCATTTATTTATTTTGTATTAAGAAGCGTTTGGGGGTCGTTGTAGCGTATTTGCACTTGTCGGCCACCGTAATTGTTTAAGACAACCGAGCAATGTAACCTTAGAAAAGAATACACCAAGATATTTAGTATCACAAATGTATCCTCTGCTCTGTCATTGTATTGTTGTATTATTGTATCCTGATTACTTAATCCTGTATAAGCCTGGTTGACATAATACCAATGTTGCTATCTGTAGTATGTGTCACTATTCAACCCTTCTATGTTCAAACTAAATACCAAATATTAAAATGCAATACTTGCTGGCCATTATCAAAGGCTAACCCTATAAGATCTAGACATGGAGAAACTCCACTACAAATGCTGCTTAGAGTCAGAAAACCTTCAAACGGCAAATCTCAGAAATGAAATCACCAGAGATGCTTTTCAGTCAGATCCATGGAGGAGCAGAAAGAAAAAAAAATGCATACCTTATAAAACACTAACAGTGTGATTCTGTCTTCTGTTGTTAGATCTCTCGAATCGTACTTGGTAATGTTTCCCAGAGTTTTCATAACCAGCTCGATGATGCCTCTGAAAATCACTATCGAACTCACAAACACAAACATTACTGTCAAGTCATTTTACCTTCCTTGTCTCTTTCCTTTATCTTTTTGTTTGATATGCGTGACATTTGATGTGTTTTTTCTGCTGGTACTGATCCCAGCTGCCACCTCTGCTTTCTGTAGGCTTGCTTCAGCTCAGGCAGACCGTGTTTGACCCAGAGCTGAGTTTACATTCAAATACACTTGAAAATGTTTGCTCAGGCTTTTCTTTATTCTACCTGGCTGCATATAGGCTTGTGGTTTACTGATAAATCTGTGTCGTTTTGCTTGCATCACAATCTGTCTTGTGGTCGTGGCTACATATTTCCAGCAACAGTCTATTTATATGCCATTGCTGGGTGACCTGAAATAAATGGCCCCATTTTTACAATTTCAAAAGATATCAACACACCTGTGAGCTGAGAAAAAGTTGAATATTATCCATCACATGTCGATAACTGCCCGTAAACGAGTTTGTTTCATTTCAAATATCTCTAGGGGTTGACTTTGTTTATATATGAAAAATAAAACACTTTGCAAAGCTGGGTCGAGAGAGAGTTTACCATTTCAGTTTAAAAAAAACAAACATGACACTCAATTCTGCAATAACATATTCATCGCAATGACTTTCATGAGATATTACATTTGACAAACTGGAACCGAATAATGGTCAAACTTGTTTGAAGGAAACTACTGAACAGAAATAGTAATCAAAAGTCTAATCAAACCTTTTTCTAATGATTGACTGATCTTTTAATAGAGTTGTGCAGTGATGACATATTGTTGTAGGCCGACCTGGAAGTTAGCATCGCATGAGATTCTTCAACAGCGGGTGTTCCGTTGGATTTTGGAGTAAAAAATAAGATCTGTGGCAAACATGTTCAGCACGGTAATCCCCACATATTAAAATCACTTCTATAAGCGTAAATGTAATATCCAGAAGTTAATAGCTAACATAATACTATTTACAAACTGCATCACAGTCACTTGCCTGCGCGTCAGCATCACTAAGTTGAAGTGGGACTGTTCAACGTGATGTTAAGTAGTCTAATATAGCCCCTCCTTTTGTTAGCAAACGCCGTAATAAAGACATAACAGACTTATGTCATACAAAAAAACTTGAAAATCACATAACCTTGTACTAACCAGAGACTTTATTCAGGCATCTTACCAAAACTCCTTTTAAAAATCATTGACTTTGAAACAAGGGAACCCGCTAGATATCAGCATTTACACCCACTTCCGCTTTTAGTGATCGTAGTAGTAATGACACCCACTATCATCGACTCATTCCTTGCCCATTGCTCTTGAGATGCACCATGTGGATTAAGGGATAGATTATTCATTAAGCATCATGAATCAAAAGTGTTGTCCTCTACATGGATGTCAAAATGTATATTCAGTAAGTATTCAATGGTCTTTTCTGTTGGAAAAACTGATGCTTGTTGTTGTCAGCTGATGTTAAGTCATCCCGGACTTGTTTCTGCGGATTGATATGACTGTCCCTTGATCCTCATTAGCAACGGTCTTGTTCTCCTTACCAGCAATCTGTTAGCAAGTATTAACAACCTGTGAAATGTCCAAATCAGAATTGTGCATTGAATTAAGTTGTGTATTAACCCTATTTTTCAATTGTTTACTACACTTGAGATCAACTCTGTCTTCTCTCCATTCTGGACCACAGCTCCCTCCCGGTGGTATGGTCCCAGTCATGCTGGATATTCGCACAGCATTCTGTCTCTGTGGCCCCACAAGGTCCATTTAGCTGTGACTTTAGTTTACACCCCTCCAACACCACCCCCAGCCACCCGACAGAGTCTTATTCTTTCTTTTACTTTTTATCGCCTCCACGCACATCCCTTCTCTATCAGTCTCTCTTCCTGTTTATTTTATTTTCACAACAGCTTTTAATTTGCCTTTTTCTTTATACGCACATTTTTAAAAGTGTGTTACATAAATGTAAGAGTAGTTAATTAAGTGATTAACAAAGTCTTGGGTTTGAATGAATGTGTGTGTATTTCTTAACCATTCTGTTTTATTGTTTAGCTGTGTTAAATAGCATTAAGAGCCACACTTGCCAGCTGTGTTTTATTACAGTTAGGTCTTAAATATTCAATTGGGTAAACATTAAAAAGCCATTGTTTTTTCCTTTTTCTTCTGTTTTTTTTCCCTTGTTTTATTTGCACATGTTTTTACTCCTTACGCTTCCAATGCCTCTTTCCCTAACACCATTCTCTCTCCTTACAGTCTCCCCCCGCGTTGTTTGTAAAGCATTATAATTTATAACGGAGTAGAATGGATTTAATTTCAGTGCACAGGGGCTCGCCAGCAGGGCGCCAGCCTGCAATCAGGGGAATCAGCAGCTCACACAAGGCCGTCAAACACACACACACACACACACACACACACACACACACACACACACACACACACACACACACACACACACACACACACACACACACACAGACACACACACAGACCCCCACATAGAGCCAGCTAGAATGGAAAGTATTATCAGTGGCCACAAACGGACAGTGTTTCTCGTCACCCAACTCCCTGGATGCTCCCTCTGCAGCCCGGCACCTTCTCAGCTTCACTTTAAGCCCTGCTGCAGCTGCTCCCTCTCTCTCTGTCTCCCCTCTTCCCCCTTTAATCCCCCCCCCTTCTCTCTCTCTCTCTCTTTCTCTGTTCCTCTGTAATTTCTCTGTTTGCGTCTGGCTTACATTATATGAGTCTTCCTCCCTTTCCCCTCCCCTTTCTCTCCCTCTCTTACTCATTGTCTCTCATTACCACTCATTACCTATTTGTTGGGGAGGGGGGGGGGGGGGTTACAGGCTTTCTCATCATAGACTCCGCTGCCTTCCAAAGACAATAAAGGTTCACCAGAAGGTCAAATCCAACTATTAGTCCTCCGCTGTCCCTGTCAAATATTTTGCTTCCCCTCCCTTTCTGCATCCCTCCGTTTCTGCCCCAGGGGGGCTTTTTTTTCACCCTACCCATTTGCCAGTTGCAATTTCCCCTTCATAAATCTCGCTTCTGTGGCAAACTGTGCCAGACGGTGGGATGATCCTTGCCTTGGAGAAGGTCAGAGTCCGAACAAGATGAGGAGGAGGAAAAGATAATGTTTCTCTTCAGCGATAGTGATTTTGTTTTGAACACAACTGTCAATGGAGCATCAAACTTTGAAGCTAACATGGTGGATAAAAGTTATCTGACGTAACGTACAGTAGAACTGGAGTTTGATTAACAGTACTTTTTGGTTTCAAGCTGTCCCGTGAAATTATACGAGTTTGGGCAAAAATGTCCTTACTTTATACAAACTGTTGTATAATAAAACCTATCAGTGTCAAACAATTGTAAAATGGCGAAAAAGTTCAGTTCGGTAGACCAGTGTTTGTTAAGGTACAAACCCTAACCCTTCATTCTTAAAAAGTAGTCTAATGTTATTATTTCTAGGTTTAAATGGACCATGGTTTAGAGCAGGGGTATTCAACTAAAATTCAACGAGATCTAGTTAGAAAAAATGTCCTCAAGCAAAGGTCCGGAACACCAAAATGTCTAACTGGCGTTATGAATGAGTGTGATATACATTAGCTGTGACCTAGTAGCTGTATCAACGTCTGCATCGAATCAACAACTGACTGTCTCATCAAACAAACAAAGTACAATTTAAATACAACAGTATTTATTGTCACTTGAACTATACAGATATACAGAATAATACTGTAGATATGTTTAATGTTCCACTTGGGCTGCATTTAAAATAAAATAGAGAAAATAAATAAAATAGCTTTTGAAAATGTGTGCATCTTAAAAGAGCTTCATTTTTAGAAAGATTAAATAAAGAGCAGCAGCAGCAGCTTGAGTTTCCCTTTCTCTTTGTTAAAGTTTGACATCTTAACAGTTTCAGCCAATTATAGAACATATCAGTCCAAACACATCATAACAATTGAACAGTTTTAAGGTTTGTCTTTCTGTCCCTTATATTCCACTGCCTCACTGACTGTCTTTAGTTCAGTGAGAGAACTGAGCTCTCGCCTGTCCGGCCAGGATTTTAAATCAGGGCTGAAATGGTGTCAGGGCCATTCTCATACACATGTGAAGGTGCTCATTGGTGCTCCACTCATCGCCGCTAACTCGTCTCTCCCCTCACTCTTCTCTCTGTCTTCTGTCTCCCACTAACTCCTCTCTTCCCTCACTCTTCTCTCCGCCTTCTCTCTCTGTCTCCCGCTAACCTGTCTCTCCCCTCACTCTTCTCTCCGCCTTCTCTCTCTGTCTCCCGCTAATTTGTCTCTCCCCTCACTCTTCTCTCTGTCTTCTGTCTCCCGCTAACTTGTCTCTTCCCTCACTCTTCTCTCCGTCTTCTCTCTCTGTCTCCCCGCTAACTCGTCTCTCCCCTCACTCTTCTCTCCGCCTTCTCTCTCTGTCTCCCGCTAACCCGTCTCTCCCCTCACTCTTCTCTCTGTCTTCTGTCTCCCGCTAACTCGTCTCTCCCCTCACTCTTCTCTCGGTCTTCTGTCTCCCCGCTAACTCGTCTCTCCCCTCACTCTTCTCTCCGCCTTCTCTCTTCTCTCTGTCTTCTGTCTCCCGCTAACTCGTCTCTTCCCTCACTCTTTTCTCCGTCTTCTCTCTATGTCTCCCGCTAACTCGTCTCTTCTTCTTGTGTTTATCTCCCTGTATTGTTCACTCGTCTCTTTCACCCCCTGTTGGCGCTGGTTAAAATGGAATTGCCCCGTCAAAATGAAAATCCCTTATTAATGTATTGATTATAAGTCCGGGTCCGTATAGGTCGGCATCAGGGTCCGGACCCGGGCCGCGGTCCGCCTGTTAGTGAACTTTGGTTTAGAGGAAGCACTCTTGTTCATGTTCAGTACAATAGGAAAAGATAAAAATACAGTTAAAATATTCTGAGAAACCTCAACATCAAACATATAATAAAATCTGCCCCCAAAAATGTAAACATTTATATTTAAGTATTGTAATGTATTGTTTCATTATCATTTGCAAAACCATGCATGTGAAGATGTAGTTTAGCTAACAACTGATTAGTTTTGTGTTCAATGCACACCAAAACATGGACTGTAATTATTTTGGGTTCTCCATAGCAAACCAAATGAAAAAAAATATTGCCATTCACAAAGTTTTCTATTGTATACTTTATATTAATTATTTATAGTAACCAGATATCCTTCATCAGTCAAACAGTGGGGACATTTACAATAATCTGCTTTCAACCCATTATAGTATTAGTCATGTGGCCAGGGGGTAGATTTGGGATCCATTGCCTTGCTCAGGGGCACTTTGGCATAATTGGTCTTCCTGAGATTTGAACCAACAACCCCCAGTTCCCAAGCCAAGTCAATACGGACTATCCTCATCAAAATGTAAATACACAATAAGCGTGGCGAACAAATTTGTGTCCACACTTGAATACATTGTATGTCCGCCTTTACCTTAAATGTACGTTCCCAGAGTAGTTTATTAACTTACGTAAGATTTTCTCAGAACCAAGTCTTGTATTCTTAAAGGAAGGAACACTCTGATTCATCCTCAGTTGGCCTGAACTCGGGTGATCTATCTATTATTGTATTATATATGTTGATCTTTTGGAAGCATACTTTGGGAGATGTACTTTAAAAAATCTAGTGGTAAATATATCAATAGTACAAATTGGGTGCTTTTATCAATACTGTCACATGCTGCTTGCCCACTGTTGTTAGAACCAGCTGTACAACTTGATTCACAGTGCTACAAATCACTAAGGCTCACCTCATCTTGCTCATATTAGTTTGTTTGGTTGCTGCTGTGCTTTATCCTCTGGGATGCAAATAGTTTTAATCTGAAGCCACTGTGTTGTTCTGTTCCTGCTGTTATATTAGAATGATTGTGGACATCTGTTTTGCGAGTGCTAAGCTGGGAAGACTGTTCCAATCTCCAATAAGTTCCTGTCTGATATTGTGTGTGTGTGTGTGTGTGTGTGTGTGTGTGTGTGTGTGTGTGTGTGTGTGTGTGTGTGTGTGTGTGTGTGTGTGTGTGTGTGTGTGTGTGTGTGTGTGTGTGTGTGTGTGTGTGTGTGTGTGTGCTGCAGTTGGTGTGATAGTTATACACACAGGGTTGTTTTATGATCAGAACGCTGGAATAGTAATATGCAATCAAATACTTTTTTGTTTGATTGAGCATTTCATGTCTGGTGTATTGTTTCTGTTCCCTTTTTAGGGGGAAAAGCACATCTTTCTCCAGTTATTATAATTAATACCCTGCCTTTCCTCTCTTCCTGGATTAGCTCGCCTTTATCTAACCCCAACTAACGACTACAAGAAATGCTTTATGAGCTCAGAAGAATAACATACAAGCAAAACACACGCACACTTGCAAAAAAGGCTCGGCATCAAAAAGCCACAATTAGCTCATTTATATGTGCTGGACATTTCTGAACCACATGAATTGGACAGGAAGCAGGTCATTTCTCTCCCTGTTACATGCGCCAGCAGCAAAAGTTCAGAGGAAGGCCTCATCTCATAAAGGCTCCAACATGAGCTGTTTTATTTGTGGACACCCGACCCCCAACCCCACTCCACCCTGCTACAGAAATGAAATAGTGTGCCGTGGATTAGTCATTTGATGTCAGCTAGGTAGACATGTACGGGGACCTCTGGGATTATTAACAGTGTTTTGTGTTAGAGCTGATGTATAATGGTTACAGACTGAATTATATAGAATAATTATCAGATTGCACAAACCTCCACCAAGGTGCATTCACATGCTCCTCCGATATTCCCTTTTGCCAAGTTGGGAATTTGTTCGACCAACTTGGGTTTGTTTTTTAGATTGTGGTCTTAACTTGGAGACAACATAGATGCTTCAAAGAATATATGTTGAGAGTGTTTAAGCAACACATTGATAGGTGTTTTCCAAGATGTCATTCCGACTTGAGTGGGCTAATTTTCCAAGTGTGTGTTGTCCAATTATTTGGACAACACATGAATGCAGAACAATTGCGTTATCTAGCTATGTTAACAGAGGTGCAACATCATTTCTGCGATGGTCCCATGACTTGGATCTGCAAGTGAATGGATTTTCTCTTATTGCAAGTCATGAAGAGGATTCATTTGTTACCAAAATAATGCTTTCTATTGACTTTTGACCAATCGTTTAAGCCATCACAGTAGTCTCTTATTGTTTTGTCTGGAAACCCCAGTAGTTGAGTACAGGAAGAACTTTCAGATACTTCATTACCTGGTAAAGTAAAACCTGGCCTTAAAACAATAAATTAATGGACATTTTTTTTTTCTCTCATATCATCAACTAGGCTTTCAATGTCGTATCCCAAAACCCACCTCATATTACAACCTAACGCTCTTCATGTTTTGTGCATCACATATGTGTTGCTTATATTGAGTTTACCCTCTGTATTAAGAGATCAGTATAGATAATCCTAGTGATTATGGCTATACAGTGATTACATCTAGTGTAGAACAAGT
>NC_086366.1:22952504-23040004 GCF_036324505.1 Eleginops maclovinus | reverse complement strand
AATACAACTATAGCCGCCTCGTGAACAATTGAGAAAAATGGAATATTATTTAGTTACAGATTGACCGACACCATTGGTTACAGGCGATAAAACCCAACTCCAAAGTACATGTCGTTTGTTGTCCCCTTCTTGAATTAAAGCAACTCTCTCTATCTTTGCGTCATACGTTATACATGCTGTTCATGCTCTAGGAACTGCTCAGAGTAATTGTCAACCAATGCAAAGGTTGGTCTTCGGAGAATGAATAGTGACTTATCTGTACACACAAAACATGTTGTTTGTCCCCTCAAGTTCAACACAGCTAATGCATTTTGCTGTGGAACCAAAATCTTCTAAATGCTTGTCAAAATCCGGATAAAGTGTCTAAACTTCAAAATCAATTGTGCTGATTTTTTCTTTATATGTTTGGCTGACACATTTATCAGTTATTTTGCCACTTTACCAGTAGACGCGGTATGCAACAGCCTGTCAATTCAACATTTGTATCTTACACATACATTGCGTGTCTATAAGAAAAGATATAGAGAGATTATAAGGCAGGGATCCATAAACACTAAAGCTGCCTTCAATATTGACTGGTTGTCTAAATGGCTCTTCAATCCTGAGTGCAGGGTTGCTTTGGAAGTATTCCTTTTCATGCCCATGTGCACCTTTTTGGTTGTACGGACACACACAAACACACGTGTCTGTCTCTCTTTTCAGTCTGTTTCACCATAATTGCTAACACCCCCCTGCCCTCTGTTCACTTCACACATGACATGGCCCACCTTTTCACCCATCTGTCGGAACTACTGTGTTGAGTGTGTGTGTGTGTATGTACGCGTTGTGAGCTGTCATGCGAGACTAGAGCGGTGTTAATCAACGGGCCAAGCCAATGGCATATGGCCATGTCCTGGGGTGCTGTGGCATGTAGGAATGCAGGATAGCGAACTGAACGGACAGGAGCTTGTGCACATGGCTGTTCGGATACTGATGTGCCAACATTGCATATGCAACTCATCAAGTGGGCTTTTGAACATCCATTTATCTTTTTTTCTGCCTCCTGTTCTCCCCCCTTCCAACCTCCGTCATCAGTTCCGACACCAAGATTAAATCTTTAAACAGAGTGTGGGAGGAGCTGTCTGTCGAGTAAATAAACAAGATTTCTTTGTCTGCCCATATTTTGAGGTCCCAAACACAACTTCTTCCATGAGGCAAGCCTGTGAGCATCTGTATGTGCAGCCACAAAAGTGGCCATGTAATGCTTTTTGGGATTCTCTCTTTTCTGTAGTGTGTTAAATAGGTTTTTGCGCATGCAAATCACTGCAATGGGTAAAATCCCCAAATTCCCATCAGAGGGAGTTTCTCTCCCACACACTTTCCCACCCCTTAGCATATCTGATATGGCAGAAAAAAAAGATAAATGGATGTTCAAAAGCCCACTTGATGAGTTGTGGAAATTTCGAACACATCTGTAAGCCGTTAACCAATCACAACAATACCGGCCAGCTAACCAATCCGAGCCGACTGGGCTCTGGTTTCAGACAGAGGGTGAAAAGAAGTGCTGCAGCACAGACAGTATGAGTAAAATAAAGAGCTGTTTAAACATTAAAGCATGGAGACATGTCACATTAGAGGCACAAAAAACTAAACCTGAACACGAATGATTTTTAACACTGTCTTCGGTAAGTATACCTGAGCCCTAAAGGTTCCCTGTCAGCATTAATGCAAGTCCTTGGCAATAAAGTAAAATAAAGTTCTTACAACACAACTTTTTTTTAAAGAGTTCAGTAAGCTTAAAATTAAGAGCTTTTGTGGAACAATAACCATCATTTAAAACCTACCTCCCGAGCCTAATGTTCAGGTTTGAATCTGACAATCTTTGCACACTTCCAAGACAGCCAAGCCAATAAGCAAAGCCCCTACACTAGTGATTGGTGAGCTGCGTGGCGGTGTGAAAGCGGGCAGGGCCTTTTACAGACATTCTCTCTCAAGCTCATCTCACCTTTTTGTTTGTACAACAATAAGTGACTTTGAAGAGTGATTATATAAAAATGTGTGCCCTTTTGCCTTTTTTTACAATTCATCTTGTTGAGTCTACACAGACACACAACTCTTGGAAAGCGATCCAGGAAGCAGTGGTACGTCGCTAGCAGGAAACAGAAAGGTATGACAGACTTGAAGTACACAAGTGGAAACACTTTTGTCCATAGACAGGGTAGGAGGAGATACTGCGTACTGCCAAATCCCATTGGTATCTATTAAGTGCTCCTTATATACTGTATATATATATATAAGTCTGCATAGCAACTTTAAAGTGGTTGGATGCAGAGACGTTATCTTATGGACTAAAGTGTGTAGGTTCATTCAAACCTCCTTGTGTGTTCTATCTATTTGATGACTGTTGGCCTTATAATTCAAAGACTAACAATGTGGGAACAAACTGATGGTAGTGCGACCACAAGTCTAAAGCGTTTTCAAATTGTAAAAGAAAAACCTATTAATACAATCTGGGAAATTAATGATTCAATAGGTAGCACCAAGTTTGAGTTATCTTACTTCTGATTAAACAGGCCCAATAGGGTGAATGGGAATGTGTAAAGGTTGTCACTGGCCAGCAGTGGCAAACTCATTGTAAAAACCCATGGGCAATGGTCCACCACTGACTGATAATTACATAAAAGCAGACAAACCTTGTCCCTTTTTGGTAATTGAGTTTTTAACCAAACGATGTATGACCATGAAGTCACAAACCATTACGGCAGTTGAAACTCTAGGTTTGATTTATGGGGGTTGGGACCTGCTGTTAAATAGTTAGTATTTTGATATTTCCTGACATCTTTACCTGCTCCTGTTGACTGTTTGAATACCTTTTGTGGGGAATTATTCTTCCTACCTTTCAGGTTATTGCACATAGACAGAGACACAGAAAGAAATATGAGGAATTCAATTGCATGTACGTGCATTTTTTCAAAATTCAAATAATTGTTTGGAAAAATAAATAACATGAATACTGTGTATATATGAGTAGTTTTTCAGGCTGTATCATTTATTTTGTATCTGTTTAATAATGTTCTGGATATATTGTATAGTCTGCCGTAGCAGCAGCAGTGATTCATTTCAACTAACCTAATGCAGATTGCTGGTTCAGATTTTAATCCAGTGATTTTACAATAGCAGTATTATAATAACGCTTAAAAAGGGATAGAGTGTGAGCGGGAGTAAAAGGGAGAACATTGGCATGGCAAGCGATAAAGTCTTAACCCTTGCTCCACTGTGTTGTGGATTAAATGTAGCCTGTTTATTATGAGCTGGGTTTGGGGATAGAGGATTAAGTGTTCCCTCACCTCTACAAGAACAGCTATGGGATTGTCATGGGATAGAGCCGATGCATTAGGACTTGGTACTTATCATGCTTCACAGTGGGTGCGCAGAGAGTGTGATCGCTGGACACGATGACTTGATTCAAGGAAGGTTAATATTAGTCAAAGGCCTGACAAAGAAGTCCTCTTAAGATGAAAAGATATCCTGTGTCACGGCGTGTCTAGCCACTAGCTTCTGCAGGTTTGTGACAGCAGGTGGTCTATGAAGCGTAAAGCCTTAGGGCAGACCAGGCCAAGACATTTCTTCAGTGCCATGGTGGACATCCAGATCACTTTATTTTGGAAGATTTGGTGTAAAATACTACATTTTCTCGTGTCATTCTTATGACGTTTGTTAAATGCTTTTGGATGACGTTTAAGGCCATTTTCTATACGTAAAAACTAATCACTTACCCAAAACTTAGTCTAAATAATATAATACTGAGTGAAGGCTAACATATTTCTTAATGTTAGTCGTATTTTAAATGAACTGTAGATATGTCAATAGTTTGGAGCCCCTAAATTAATGATATTGAATTCATTTTTAAATGTATTTTTTTATTCATGTAATTTGAATATAATTTAAATAATCAGATAACAAGTGAACATGCTTCTTTCTCATTATTTACTTTTTATTGACAATATTTTATAATTTTTTTTGCTGCATTTGTCTGGGTATTTGGTTTATGACAAAAAATATCACACAGTAAATTATAAACCATGTGATATTTAGTGTCAAAAGTTTGATTTTAGATAAAAAAAAGAATATAAGAATAATTATTTGACTTAATATCATATTTTTTACAGTATTTACATAAAATGGTCAGTTAAATTAGAGATGCTGGGTCAAAATGATCATGTGTTAAAATACAAAAAAGGCCCTATATGTATTTTGTTTTCTTCAATAAGTTTTCCAATTTCATTCTTATTTTATTCATTGTTTTTCCTTAGAAAAGATATTTTTGAAATGGTATCACACAACAAATAATGATAAATTGCTATGTAGTTCGATGGACTACTTGTATATACCTGCTGCCTGGTTACTAAACAAATATACATATTGTACGTATACATTTTTTTCCCAATGTTTTATTTGTATTGTTTATTGATGGACAGTTTAAATCATACAGGTTCACAATTGAAACAAAGATTTTCCTTCCATTTTATTTTATTCAAAACAAACCAACATTAAAAGGTCTTGAAAATATATAATAATAAGTCATTTTCTGCAGCCATTTTTTGAAGGTAAAATAGTTCCATTACGTTGCATTACATACAACAGATATGTGAATAGTGGTGTTCTCTGTAGGAAAAACAATGATTCAGCTTTCCTCTCCAGGAACAAATGTAATGCGTACATGTGTGCCTGGTGTTGTATTTAACAGTTCCCTTCTGAAGCTTTGTCAGACATGCTTAAACACAAACCCATACACACGCACACACACACACACACACACACACACACACACACACACACACACACACACACACACACACACACACACACACACACACACACACACACAGACACACACACACACACACACACACACACACACACTTACAGACCCTCAGAGCCATTGTTCCTCACACAGCAGGGCACAGGGTCGATTGCCGGTTGTGGAGCATTATCAGCCTCTGTGTGTTAGCTGCTGGGTGTGTGTTTGTGTGTGTGCATTGTGCAGACATTCTCTCAGCTGAGGGAGCTGGTTCACGGGCCGGTCAGAGCCTCCTTATTTCCTTTTAATTGACTTAAGATGGGCAAACAAGACCTCAGCAAGCACACGGTACCCATTACACTCACACACAAGGAACACACAACACAAAGATGCACACTTATAAAGCACACCTCCCGACACACACACAGCCACAATTACTCCTGCGTGTGTTAGCTACTTTTACAGTTCTATCAGACGAAATGCGGGGGTTGTGATTTCCCATTCTACAGCTGCCTGCAGCTCTGCCAGAACTCATTCATGATTACTAATATTTGAGTCACCTCATGGTATAAATGCCTCCTGTATATACAGTAGTTACTTGTATTACAAATTAGGGTCATGATGAGGAGAGGAGACTGTCAACCTTGTTTACGAAACTGATACTGAATGGCAGCTTTTCAACATTTCTGAAGACCTTTTTTACAGGAATGATGATATGTCAGTGGTGTTTTTTGGCAATAACTCTTTACCTATTGTTGAACATCGCCATGTTAAATCCTTTTTACACATTATAGGAAAATTCTTAGGGAAAGTCAGCAAAACACTAGGTAGGAAAGTAATGACACGTTGAAAGAAAATATTTCTTGGTTCTCAAAGGTGCAAACACTTTTAAAGAACGTTTATCTCCTTTTCTTTCCATGTCCTGACAGGAGAAGAATATTATTGCGAAAATACTTTTACAGAAGAAAATAATGCATCCTGTTGAAAAATAAATACCAGAGGAAGGTTGTATATACTGGTCTTGCTCTTACAGAGGTTGGAAAGATAAGCCATACATTTAGCACATCAGAATCAGAAAACCTTATTCAAAATAATGTTATTATATTCAGTTACTCCAGGGGAAATTGGGTTTTGGGACAGTCTTACTATTTTAAAGTGAAAAAAATAAAAATAAAAGATAGAATAAAAATATGTATTCAAACATCAGAAGTTGAAGTGTTTGATAATGGCATGGATAAGGGACCACCTATCCTTTTTCTGTTTTCTTTTTTTATCGTAACCACATTGACACCATTTGTATCTGTAATGTGTGTATATGGCTAGAAAACGATAAAAAGGTGGACACGAAATAAAACATACAGTTTTTTAGTGGTCTGTGAGACCAGTGAGTTGAGCTTTTGGACAAAATTGGTAAAATTAAGATATTTTAACTGCTGATCTAATGATGTTTTTATGTGGGGGGGTGACTTTCCGCAGCTTAAGAATGGTTTCATTCAGGTCCCAGGCTAACGTTGTATTCATCTATTTAGTATTTATCAATGTGAGCAGTACATGAACAGAAAATCACTTTTTTAAACCACTAGCCATTAGCATCTTCACGGCTTCCTTTGCCTCCATGCACAGCCAAACCACTCTGAGAAACTGCATGCCTCACTCGCTCATCTGCCCTCTCCAAATATGGATGTGCATGCTGAGGAAAAATAATTTATCTAAGAAAAGAACACAGACGTGAATTACCGGCACAGATTTAAAATCCAACTTTTTCTTTTTATTTGTCTCTTGCAGGTTATTCCTAAAAAGGAAGCTCCTCGCTCTCCAAATTACCATTTCAATTGATTTGAATTTTTTCCTCACCAGCATGTCTATCATTTTTATTGCCCCTTCATTCATTCATCCATCCATCCATCCATCCATCCATCCTTCTCTTCTCCCTCACTACCCAATCATTGTTTTGTCATTGGTGTGTGAGAGAGAAGAGGACAGGCGAGAGGAGGAGGAGGAGGAAGAGAAGGCGGAAGAGAGGAAGATGGCCAGCTTTCTACTTGTCTGTCTTTCTGTTTGTCTGTCTTGTTTTTGTCCAGGTATGGTCTTTTTGAAAAATGGCTGACCTGAGTCAAATCCATTTGATGTTAATACTTCTATACTCAATTCCTAAAAAAATATGTTCAAGAAGCTGGATGTCATAACAGTAACTCTGACAGAAGTCACGATTGTTCAATGGTAAACCAGATCAGACCAAAACAGATTTGATGTTCACATTCTAAGGCTCATCCTCTTACTGTTACTTTACTTACAGTAGGACTGATCAAGGTGTTTTAGCTGCTTTACAGTTTGGTTCACGCTAATAAGAATTAAACCAAAAGGTATATAAATTGTTGATGGAGGGGCGTGGGCCAGGATGTGTATTTTGTTTTTTGTTTGATGCTCTTTTTGTGCATCAATATAGGTGATGACACAATAGAGTGGTGTAGCCATAACGTATTGAATAGGACGTCCAGGAAGTTAGCATCGCAAGGGCTCCCTTGACAAATACAATGGTATTTTTCCATTGGATTTTGAAAATAACATTTTTGCCAAACACAGATTAATGATAATAACGTTTTGTACATATTAAGACCATTTGGTTTTCTTTTTTCATACAATTGCCAGAAGTATAAAGCTAACGACGGCTATAAACGTACTATATCACGTTAGCATGGCTGCGCATCACCACCACTATGCTAAAGGAAGACTTGTGTTTGGACTGATGTTTAGTAGTCTCACTTAGTCGCTCGATAGCAACCGCCCTTTTTATGACCCATAGAAAATTTGACCACTCTATACCAATGTTTCACTCAACCTGGATGGTACCATCTGGACTAACATATTAACAAAGGCAGAAACTACCACTGTTCCATAGGCACTGCCAACTTTCTAGAGCCAGTGTTTCCTTCCTCTTCTGTTTGGCAGCTGCCTCCCACAATGATCATTATTTGACTGACACAACTGAAATATATTTATTTGAAATGAATTAGGGTTATTGCGGTGAGTCTTTTTATTGTGATGCTTTCATCAAAAAATGTTTCAAAGACAGAACAATCATTATTTGTGTAATAGTGCACAATATAGCAAATCTGCTGACACTAAGCGGAATATCGTACCTGATAGATGATAATGTAAAACATCTAGTAATGCTTGTAATGTTATGTGTTTTTTGTTTTGCCTTAAAATAGTGGCAGAAAAAAAGAGATTTAGCCATTATAATTGTTTGTCATTTCACTGTGATGGTGAATAAAACAACTTCTGGATTACTATGGTTGCAATATTACTCTTACTTACATTTGCTTTTTTGCCTGTAAAAATGCATTCATTTTAATTTTAGCTTACTCAGACCATGTTTCCTTGAAGTTGGAAGCATTTCTTTTTTAAACCTCTTTATTGTACAAGAGACAGGTTTCAAAGGATGACATAACAGCAATCCATTCACATAACTCACCATAACCTTCATTTGAAAAATGGTAGTGAAATACCTAATAACCTGTTCGAATGAGTTTTCTCTTTATATCAACAAGCAAGTGCATTGCACTGTACTGCGGAAATGAAGTGGACACTGAATAAGGTGATTGATAATCCATTTATGTTCTTAAAATTACCATCAACATGTATTATGCTACCAAAAGGTAACATTGAACAACAAGAGAAAGATGTTAAAACATTTGAAATCCAAAAACCTGGCCTGAAATGAACATGTCGAAATGTTTATTTTGAAGAAGCCCAAATTAACTAGCCAGACAGATGTTATGAGCCGAAATTGATGCTTCATAAGAAGCAGTTACACAGTCCTCTCAACCTTCAGTTGATAAGATAGATTGAAGCAAAGTGCCCTGGGCTCAGCTGTCTCTTGTATCACAGTAGTTTTTCAATGGAGCAACTTGCACTCACATAAACGAAATACACACTCAGCTGCATTTGCCCTTTAGGTACAGAATAAAGCATGTATTATAGATGCAGCTCAGGATGAGATAGCAAGGACGTTCACATTATGAGTGAGGAGTTGCACTTGTGTATGTAGAGCATACAGCAACGTGGTGTTCATATGGGGCTCTGACAGTGTCCCCTTGTTGTTTCTTCAAACTGCCCATATAAATATGCATGCAGTGGTACCACTACATAAATGCCCAAGTAAATATAAGTTATCGTTCAGTTTTTCTGCTGTTAAGTTAGTTTCAAGTTGCTAGGCTGGTAAACCATTACCAGCACACCAAAGAGGAGTGCTGTGTCTCAATGTGTGTACTTTTTAATTGAAATGTTTATGTAGTGCTCTATGAGTACACAAAAGTGTTCTCATAATGGTCAAAACATAAAAAGTGTGGGAAGCTGATACTCAACAAGCTGTCTATGCTACGCAGCAGAAGTTTTTTCAAACAGCCTACTTTAACCCTCAACTTTACATTTTCTGTAAGTCATTTGTATTGTTTTCACGAACAAAAACATTTTCCTTTTTTTACTTACCTTACCTTTAGAGTTTTTAAATATCTGCCTGGATTCACACGCATACAGCCACCCACGCTACACCATCTTTTCTCAATTCCAGCTCATTTCAGCATAACACCATAATTGTGTGTTTGTGTGAGGACAAAGGACAACCTCACATCATCTAGGCCCCCACGGCAGTGTGTTTGTGTGACAGCGTCCACACGATTCCTGCCAAGAATGGTGTTTGTGTGCATGTGTGTTTTGTATTATTTATACATATGGACGGAGGAGTGTTTGAAGGAGGTCTTTGTTTAAACTAAATAAATTACAGGTTGTTGGATGTATAGACACGTACACACACACATACCCAGTGGAACTTTATTTATCCCCTAGAGTAAATATCCCTTTATTTCAGTGGTATGTATTTTAATAATGTATTAGTAATAGCCCTCAAGTGAGGTCTGAAAAATGAGGACGCTAAAAATGTCCTAATTTTTCAGAGCGTCCTGACAGCGTAGGTGTGTTATCATAACATGGTCCTCGTTAGTCATGATACCAAGTGCACTCACACACACTTCTTGCCTATTTTTTGTTACTATTTTACTTTCCTGTTACATCATTGGCAAGTGTTACTCTGGCATAACTTTACTGATAACGAACACCAATTAGACTCAACTACTTAGCTGCAGCTGACAGCACAAGCTACAAAGCTAAAACTATAAGAAATGAATGTACTTGTTTAATTTAAGTTAGTATCCTAGATGCCTTAAAACCTTAACCGTGTGACTCTGAGTTCATATTTGTTGGCTTGCACTCCTCTCCCAATTTGAACCATTACTCTCCACTTTGTTCTCCAACAATTGTAACCTCGCAGTGTGCCTCTGATTACCGTCCTGGTGTATTTTAGACTGTTCTGGGAATCCAGAAAAAAACTGATACTGGTCCCAGCAGAACTCTTGGTTACACACATTTACAGTAACCCCGTCTGTGTGTGTTTCTGTGTGGGTTGGTGTTTCGTTTGAAGTGCTCATTCTCCCCAAATTACAGTGCTGCCATAATGAAGTATTACCATGCGATTCCAAGACAGACCAATACAAAGAGTGTGTGTGTGTGTGTGTGTGTGTGTGTGTGTGTGTGTGTGTGTGTGTGTGTGTGTGTGTGTGTGTGTGTGTGTGTGTGTGTGTGTGTGTGTGTGTGTGTGTGTGTGTGTGTGTGTGTGTGTGTGTACTGGACAATTGAGGCGAAGGTTCAAATGGGACGCCGGGGCACAAAGAATCTGCCCGTCCAAAGTGTGTGTTTATATGAGTGCATTTGTTTTAGAATGCAAGCACAGAAATAGCTTGTGTGTGTGTGATGCAGCCCCACTGTGCAGAGGTGAGTGTTTGTGCGTGTAACAATGCGTATGACTCTGTCTTTAACAAAGGCATTTGCGTGAGTGTCCTCCCAGTTGTGTTTCTAAATGTGTGGATATACCAGCCAGCTGTGACAAAGCACAGTGTGAGCTCTCTCTCTCTCTCTCACACACACACACACACACACACACACACACACACACTTGGAGGTTCAGGCATTTCTGGCTGCAGGCTGTGCTGGCCTCACCTACGGCCTCTCCGGCCTGCTGAATGTTGCATGAGGCCCATCCGCCTCATACATAGTGCATCAGCACAAACATGCCACCAGATGATATGCATACTGCATTGGCACCTGCTCCCGCCTTCCCTAACAAGCATTCAATCCATTTTTCATCAACATTGGGAACACAGTTTGAGGACAGGAACGTGAAAGGCGCTTGGTAAACACAGGTGTGCATTGTGTTTGTTGTCTTTTTTGATGTTGCTTTTGCCACTCTACGCTTTGATGGATTATTTTGTTATGTTGCTACTAGGGATCAAGTGTTTTTATATTAACAATAGATCAAATGAGTCAAAGATTTGAAGGCTTTATTCTCATATGCACAATAGCCTGTTGTTAGCAATGAAGTCCAAGGCTCCTCCACCAGTGCAGCATACAATATACATAAGAGATACAAATAAAAAATACATTACTGAGTTATATGAGTGTGGGTTATGATGACCAACTTAGAGATAGCACAAGAGAGAAACACACATTTTCCCGGCTTTACAAATTTTTTTGGCTTCTTCATTTTTATGGCCTTATCCCACTCTTATCCTCCAGAAACAACCCACTCTATCCTAACCATTCACCTCCAAACCACATACACAAAAAACTGAATCAAACATCATAGATGCTTTGCTACATGCACAACAGGAATTAAGACTTTTAGTGTTTTCCTCAACTAAGTTGTGCAGTGACGACTAAATTAGCCTCAGCTTGCAGAAGGGTTCCAACTGCAGGCCCTCCTCAACCAGAAAACATCTTGAGCTTGTCTCAGGTACCACGGCTACCTCCCCAGTGGCTATCTTGTTTGGATGTGTATGTAGGCTTCACCACAGGTTTGTTTACATTGTGTCTCGTTCCCTACAGTGTAACACCGGCGCTCAGACTACCAGCTGCTGTCAATCAACACAGTCTCCAAGCAGCTGAAACAAAAAGTAGCATTTCTGATATTTCTCTAAACTACATTTGTTTCTTCATTTAATAAGAAACAGAAACAATTAATATATATAGAATATTTAAGAAAAAAAAACTGTTTACATTATTGACCACACAAAAGACTACTAGATGTGATTTTAATGGGACTTTAAGATATAATTTAGATTTTACCAAGTATAAATTGTGTTCTGCTAAACCAGAAATTCATAGTTATTGACTATGTATACCCTTTTGACATTTACAATGACATGCATGCTTGTGTTGTTCTTTAAGTTTTTAGAAATGGATTGTTTAGTAATAATTCCACTTACATATAATGAGGTAATTTGAGGACAGAATTTGTATTACTATAGACATAGCTAAGTGGTCTTATAAGTGGGCATTGTTCAGCGGAACAAAAAGACAAATGTAATGTGAAAATGATGTACTTTTCACTTTTAAGCAGTTACTGTTGCCTTTCCACTCAAACTAAGGATGCAATGTTTTTACAGCTGGGAATTCAGTGTCCCTGGTATCTATTAGTCTCCCTCAGATTTCTGATGGAGACAAACAATTCAGACAAGCAATGTGTCTGCTGTTGGCAACAATTGTACACTATTTACTGAAAATATGTCAGTAAGATTGTGTTTTGTATCCGTTTCTATTGCCTCAAACTGGTCAAATATGCAATATCAACACATTTTTTTGCTTTAGTATAGGAATTTGTCATCTTTAATTCTAGCAGCTCAAGCGTCCAATAAAAATATTGAAACTACTTGAGCCGGTTTTCTCCCACCCTCCAGCTCCATCCAATAGCGCACAGGGTGCTGATGGCAACCGGCCGTGCTGACACTATTGCAGCTATCACCTAACATCTCTTGCTCTCAGCCAGTGACCTATCTAGCTTCCGCTTCATAGCTAGCGTGCTAACAGCAGTGGGGCCTTGCAGGCCTCCCTTGAAACACAGAGTCTCCTAAATGAAAACCATTTCCCTCTGCCTGTTTCCCGAGCTTTGCTCGGGGACAGGAGCCGTGGGGTCAGCAGCTGGTGGAGGATATGGCAATTGTTTATGAAAAAAAATGCTTTCTCAAGCCCACCAAAAACACACACTTGGGGGGAAAAAAGCCTCTGCCCCTGAACAGCCAACAGCTGGGAAGGGTTGAGAGTAGCCTGGAGGCTGGCAAGTCACCCCCTCCCCAGTCCAGATGGGGGAGGTTAGGCTGAGGCTAGTTGCGGCCCACGCCACCCCTTCCCTCTCTCCCCTCCACTTCCCAAACTTCCCATTCCCATTAAGGGGAGGCTTAAGATTGCGGAGGAAGGGAAAGGAGGAAGAAAAGCAAAAGAGCATGACTGCTCTGTTTTTCACCCCCAACCCTCCCTCCGTCTTTAGCCTAATCAAATAAAGCAGGAAGCTTCCGAGACGGAAGAGGAGTGTTTATTGATATTTGCGTGAGCTCCTTCACCCCCTGTCCTGTCCCTGCTGTTTATTTTCTGTCCACCACTTCTGAAATGTCTGATATTGTAAAGGTTTTCGCCTCATAAATCGTACCTAACTGAAGGTTTGAAAACTACTGAGGCAAAAAGGTTATGTTTCTTCCATCTCTACAAAGTATATCTTAAATCGAGCCACTGGGAAATCACACCCCAACTCAGCATCCGTTTGAAAAAGCTATGACCCGTCAATTTAATGTACTGAGAGGGTGTCATATGAAATGAAATGGCCCTCTATATGAATTGATGACCCTCTCCATCTATACCATTTGTTGAACACGCTAGAGCCAAGAAAGCCTGTTGAGAGTATTGGGTTCCCTTACCATCGCTTATAACGTTAAAATTGCATCTTTAAGACCCAATCCAAAAGTCGCATGTAAATGAAAAACAGTTTTGAGAACTTGTAAGATACCTTAATGCAGACCTGCTGTGGAAAAGGGCCAAAAAAGAAACGTGTAGAACATAAATGTGAGACTAATCAGGGGTTTAAAATCTGATTAAAACTTTTTTCAAAAAAGGTTTGTCAGGCTAAGGCAGTGAGTGTCCCCAATTGGACTTGAAAATGTCACAAAGATGGGACCCTGTTTCTTTGACCAATATTGAAATAATAAACATGGTGGTAAGGGTATCAAGCCAAACCCCTGTCACTTCGTATATAAGAACATATGCACAGAATCCAGAAAGTTTCAAACTTTTATAAGACCATAAAAAACCCAAGAATACCCACTGGGTATTTTTATTGATGTATAAATCAGTCGTCTAGCCATTATTAAAGGAAACCATATCCATTCAGCATCATATTCTATTAGGAACTTTATTGTCGTAAAATATAATGTCAAAACAGATTGAAGGTTAGGATCCCAAAGTGGGATGTCAGTTTTCCAACACCAGTATGCTGTAGTCCTCTCTTCAATGTGCAGTGAACCCTTGTAAGGCACTGCTGAGAGGATCTGGTATTTGAATGGCATGGTGCTGAGAAGTTGCCTAGAGTAACAAAGGGAAGCTTTTTTCTTGAACTGCCACTGTGAGAGCATGTCTTGTTATTTTCAATGGTCCTTTTGTTAGAGGTCATCGAGAGGCGACAGCTTGATTTCCCCTCGAGCCGTCCATGTGTGTGCGAGTGTGTGCGCACATGCCGCCGCTTTTCTGACATATCACTCGTTATACCATTGTGCGTCTGTGTGCGTAGACAGAGTGCAGTAATCCAAGCCTACCTGCAACCCTAAGGCTCACTGCTGACTGCTCACTAAAGGTCAGAACTGATGACCTGTGGGGTCCGGGCCACATCAGGGTCCTGGGGTGCTGTTGTCTCTGGAGCATCGCAACACAGACACCAGACAACTTCCTATTTACACCAGTCATGTAGTACAGGCCATAAGGGAAGGAAACCATGTGTAAATGCACCCTATATGTGCACTCAGACACTCACAGATTTGGATTTGTGTATATGGATTACACATTTTGATTTCTTGAAAGATTTGAGATCCAAACACACTTCTATTTAAAATAGTGTATTGTGACTTATGTTTGCTATGTCAAAGAGAACATTTTCTTTGTTAAAGTGACAAATAATACACAATAACTAACAGTGTGTCATTCCATTTACAAATACAGAAAGAGCAGACAGATTGTTACAAAGAAAGAAAGAAAGAAATAAGGAATAAAGAAAAAGAGAAGAAGAGAAAAAATGTTAAGAAAGTTTGAATCAAAGAGGAGATGAAAGACATGAAGGAAGGGTGAATGAAAGAAAGGGAGGGAGGTAGGGTGGAGGGAAAGAGGGAGGAAAGAAAAAGGGAAGGAAATAGGGATGATAAAGTAAAAATAAACAGAGAGAGGGGTAATGGAATAAATTAAAAGAAGGAAAGAGTGATCTAAGAAAGACTAAATAATAGCTAGTGAATAAAGAAAGAATGAAAGGAAGTATAGAAGGATACAACTGATTTAGAGAAAGAAAGAAGTAAATGATGGAATGAAGCTTTAAGTTAATAAAAACATTACAAGAGAAAATCACAGGAAAAAAGAAATGCATAAATTAAAGCTAAGGAAAAAAGGTTTGGAAGATGAAATGTCATTGTACCTAAATGCATATGACACACATGCACACACACATTATAGTGAAAGTGTTCGAATCTGTCATAGGTCATTTCACGGGGGGAGTGTGTTGTTGTAGCCAGCATTCATCCACCAGGGTCGTGTGTGTGTATATACCAGTGTGTGTCCAGAATAATCAAGGCAGTGCCATTCAGACCTTTGTTAAAAACACAAATGCCAAAGTTTGATTAGATTAAATATTGTTTTATTGATTCCGAATTAGGGAATTGTCACGTATATAAATACATAATAACAGGGATAAATATCCATAAACAATTATAGTTTTATTTAAGCAATAATAGTCCAAACATAACCAGAGAATACTGTATATACAGACCAACAGTGGACAAATAAATATCTTTAAAATATCTATAGATACAACATACTTATACTATATTAAAATATGAATAACAATACCATTAAATAAAAAAACAATTATAACATATTGTTTAAAACAACTTTTAGAGTAACTTAACAAAAATGCACGTCAAAAAAAGAAGTGCATTTGTATATACCAACAGTGGAAAAATTCAGTAAAAAACACAATAGAAAATGTTTATTGTTATTAAAATGATAAAAGCAACGACGTTCAGTCCTTTGTTGTGTCAATGTCTGATTAGAGTAGATTAAATATACTTTAGTTTTCCCAAATTGGGAAATAGCTTTTGTCACCATCAAGGCATTACACATAAAAAATTAAATATAAACATATACAAAATAAACAAGAAGTGTCAATGTTCGTCCTAGAAATATGTTGAGTAAAGCATACACGTCTCTTAAAAATATACACTCACACACATACACACAGACACACAGACTCACAGGTGTAACTCTAGCCCTCCAGGTCCCCCCCTAAGCTGTGCTACCATCCCCTCAGCTATTAACATATGTCAGAGCTACAAGGTCTCACCTTTAATGAGAAAAGCCAGGCAGCCATGCAAGTTCATTATCCTGCAGACACACAGCCCTGCGCTTTCTCACACCGCCATCCAACAAACCGCTCACTAACCTGCAGAAATGGCTGCTAGTGTCTTAACAAGTGGCTCAGTCCTTTCTCCAACAAATTCCAACAAAGTGAAATAAAATCAGCATCGCGACCCAAGATTCTAATTGAATCTAAAGGGAGGTAATCAGGAGGTCCACGGTTGGCAATAAGAGACTGGTAACAAAAATCCTAATTAATGCCCATCATCACCTCGGATCAGAAAAGAAGCAGCGGTCAGGAACTGCCCCTAACTCCGGTAAAGAGCAGTATCATCATCATAAGTTTGAACGTTAGGGCATACAGCTCGTTACCTGTATTTAGTAATACAAAGATTGAAACTTGATATGCATGTTCAGCAACCTATTTTATGACACGTAAATTCAAAAAATAATATTGATAATCATGCAGAAAGGCCCTTTAAAATGTGTTATACTGTATAATACAACATGTGTCTGCAGCATCCATAGAAAATACCTTGTACATTTACCTCAAAATATCCTCTCAGTATCTCTGAAATAAATCTACTTTTTGAGATGGTTATTCAGATGCAAAACATATGTTAAGGATTTACTTGAAAAACATGACACAGTTTTAAAGTGTCCAATATATCCCAAATAGCAAAAACTAGTGCAAATAAACAAAAACATTAACAAAATAAATGTTTTTCCTCTTTTCTCCAGATTCATCATCTCTTATTTAAAGAAGTTAAACTCCACCTCCAGCAGCTACAACAATAAAATATAGCGTTCACATTGATGCATCACTATTAACAATTTATTTAACAATTGTTAACATATTAATAAATCAGTGTAACTGCACAACTTTTACATTCATTTAGGAAATATTGCTGATAATACTTAAGATTTGATTTAAGTAGGATTTTTGAATTGTACTTTTACTGAAGTTTAAGGGTCTGTGCACTTCTTCCACCTCTAGTGCTGAGAAGATTTTCTTGCCGGTCAGAGTTGTTCACAATGACACGTTATTCTGAGTAATTGAACAAACCATTTAAATACTAACCCAGTCCTAATTGGTCAAGCAGGTAACTCCTGAAATCACTATAATTCAGTCAGTCCACGTCAGTAATTGTTTCAGGTGATATAATTATGTTGTTAAAAACCAAATGTTCCTGTGTGCGCTAGTGTGCTAACAAACGAAGCAAATTAAATTACTTCACAAGCTGTTAAGGCGAACCTTACACGATGCGTGTTTAGTGGGAATTCTTGTGGAGTGATGCAAGGCGTGTGTATGTGTGTGTGTGTGTGTGTGTTTGTGTGTGTGTGTGTGTGTGTGTGTGTATGTGTGTGTGTGTTTGTGTGTGTGTGTGTGTGAAACAGCCTGTAAACAGACACCTATGAGCAGCTGGACCCTTGGCTCCAACACAACTCCCCTTGCAGAGCGGAGAGGAACTGTACACACACACACACACACACACACACAAACACACACATACCGTGTGTGCATGCACCAACAAGCAGTACATCACCGCACACAAACATTCGTAAACACACAGATCCACACGACAACACACACTCTCACACAAACACATTTCCCTGGGCTCCCACAGGAGACAGACACTGCCGTGTTTACTGCCTCGCCGGAAACCTTCACAGGAAGAAGCGAGAGACATATCATTCTCCCTCTTTTTATAAACTTTTTTTTCTCTGTGTCTCCGGGACATCTCTACATCAACACTTGGGTCAGTTTATTTGTCCAAGGCAACAACTCAGCAGGCTTTATTGCTCTCCGAATCTAAATCAGGAGGGGCCGCAGGGGACAAATTTCCGGAAGAACACGCCAGTGGACACACTCAGGAGAATGTAAACCGGGCCTGGAGCATAAGTGATAACAAATAAGAGATGTGCGCTAGCTGTGAGCCCTTGCACTCCAAATGTTTTTGTTTTTTAACTCTGAAGGACACCGAGGAGTCTGGCTCGAGCTTCAGCCAGAAAAACACTCCAGAAGCTTCCGTCGTCCACTCTGTCTCTCCCTCAAGAGCCGACTTGTCCCGGCCTTCACACACTCTGGAGAGTTTTTTTTTTTTTTGAGGAGAGGTTGCATTAGTGGATCTGATTATTCTCTTGGAACGGAGGAAGGATTGGGTTGTACCCTGGGGCCAAGAAACAATAACTTTTGCCAATTTCACAAATAAATGTAAGCATAGTTTTATGAATGAACCGGTCATTTAAACATTTATAATTGAAATATTTTCTTATTTTCAAATGAAATAGAACGAGAAATACTGAAATAGTTTTGAAAGGAAAAAAGATTGTGGCAAGATAAGCCACACACATAATATTCAAAGTGTAATGTCAGTTATGGAATTTTATAATGCTTTATGGCTAACATAAGGCCAATGTGTGTCACTTCATTCTAGGTATTAAATAAAAACTAATATTTGTGCTCTTATCAATCTTACATACTGCAAGTTCCCATACGAAGTCCTTACGATCACATCTGGATATTTTATATCCAGTGTCAATTTGATATTTCTCATTTATTTCATAGTTATTTGTCTAAAATGTTGTTTTTTCTTATAAATACATTAAATATACATCCAGTTGCATGCAATCCTTCTCCTACATTAGACGTGCAAATATATTGTACATTTTTGGCTTTGGTTTCATCCTAAAATCAAGTCACACTGGCATCATGTACAATGTCGCACTTACAGTTATCATTCAATCTTAATATTTTCACATTCATTTTTTCATGCCTCATAATGCATGTTATCCGTCACATTTCACAATGCCAATGGCCTTAGCCAATATTTAATAGATAGACAACAGCTCTTCTCAGTAGTCTCCAGTCTGGACTAGCAGGACAGTAAATCTTTGTGAAACAGGCCCAGAGCCCAGTAAGGAGGACCTTGAACTCTTAGTTCTCGCAAACTGGACTTAAGACGGCCGGCCAGAGCAGGGAAGACCACCACACACGACTCCACACACTCATGTTCACATGGAATGTAGCCTAACATTCATTTACTATTTTGCAAAAACTCGTTTTGTTGTAATCAAATGTTTAGTCATAGCAACATTTCAACAATGAAGGAACACACAGTCACGTTTAGCTTAGCAGCGATAATGTGAACCAATTTGACTGTGAGGCCATTTAATTATAGTATTACATTAGCTATTTCATTCCGGGGATGCATTTACTGACTTAGGCTCAGCCTCCAAAAATAAGTAAAATAATTGTACTACTCTATGATGAGGGAACTTCATCTCTAGGTGCAGTTCTATTAGTTTCTGTAACATTTAACGTGTTACTATACATAAAATTGACCTAATTGACCTTGGTCCTAAATAATTTCCCTTTTCAGAGTGTTTCACCGTCAGCTTCTTTATCCATTATATGCACCAACCCTCTGATTTGTTTTATATTACTATGTAATTGTTATCTTGGCTTAAAAAAATCGTCCACCAATAACAGTTATTTCCCCATGTGGTATTTCTGAAGGTGCTCTAGCAAAATAACGTTTATCTTTCAGTTATATATAATTAGTCATTTTTGTTGTATGAATGTTAATATTAATAGTCCTATACTAGTAGAAGGACGGAATGTATTCATAATTTGTGCTAGCAATTTAAAATCTTTGTTTTAAAAGTTGCAATAAGTGTATAGTTCACAGTTCTCATGTTTATAACTTCCACGTGTTGTTTCATCTGTTGTTTTATTTATGTTTTTTGTGTGAAAAACCTTTAAAACTGACGTTTTAAAAGTACATATGAAGACAAACAATACGTAATACCAAGAATATGGATAAACTTGTGTAAAAAACGGTGAAAATATGATATATTATATCATATCAGCATTTTACCCTTGCTCTGCATTTAGTAATAAAATGAACAGTAGTGTTTTTTTATATAACACGGACAACATGACCTCGTAGGCTCATTGACTCCTCCATGACCCTTAATGCACAACACGCTTACGGCCTCTCCTTTTGTGTGAACTAGTGCTCTGGTAGTGTTTGGGGGGGTGGGGGTTCATGCTCCAGGGCCAGGCTGAACTTCCTGTGAAGGTGTAACGGATAAACGAAGAGAGGGATGCTGGGAAAGGGCGAGGCCGTGTGAGGAGATGAGAGTCTGAGCCCGGCTTAGACATCCTCCTTTCAGAATCTCCTGACATCCCTACCGGCTATCATATTGCTGTGGCCTTAACATATACACACACACACACACTCACAACACACACTTTTCCTTGCTCTTTTCTTCTCTTTGTCCCTGTTTCGACCCTGAGCGTTCCTTTCTCTGGGAGCAGAGACACTTAGTGTTGTCAGACCACTTGCAAGAGCTAGGGTCCTTTTCATTCTTTTTGGCTTTGGCGCGCATCAAAAGGAGAGGTTTAACACCGCCGCTAGTCACTGTGGGTCGTGACAAAGGACAGAATGGCCTGTATTTGAGTTCACTGGCTGAGAACAGTTTGAAGTTTTGAAATAGAAGGATGAAAACATTGGTTGGTCAAACACAACATAAGGCAATCGATGATTTAGACAGCAATTTAGCATGAAATTGTAACATTCCGGATGTCAGAGGCACGAGGCCAGGATGGATTACCAGGTAATTATGTGGCTTTGACACCCAATCCCCCAGGAAATAAGCTGGGCCTTGAAGCACATTTTTTGGTACATCAACTTTCCTTCAAATTTTGTCAGAAATGTTTTTTTGCTATTGGCTTGAATTTGGAAAGAGACGTCTGTACAGCAGCAGATCGTTTTTTGTGGTCAACTTACTACCCAATCTGAACACTTGAGTAGCCTTAATTCAAATCTTTAAGTTCTAAGAATTGAAAAATGGGCGAGTCGAGAGTTATTGTCCCTCTCCGTTCATTTCAGTGTGCCAAGACTGGCCGTGACGGAGCAAATGGGAGGCAGGGCTTAAGGAAAACATAAGTGCGCATGCTTTTTGAGTGTTTTTGTGCTCGAGTCAGGGCATTTTGACATGCGCCACCAAACAACTTTTAATAATATCGATTGGGGCCCCGAATCCAATGCTGTTTAAAGTTCACAGCCAGTCTCATACCAACATTTATTGTTAATGAGCAACCAAATAGTTTTCTTTTTTTAAACTCAATCACGACCAAACCATAGACACAATCGTCTTTTTTCCTACCCATTTCAGGAATGTGTGACAGGATTGTTGATTTTAATTTTTCGCTGGTCGATAATTGTTGATCACTGTAACCATGTAATGTGAACCAGCCGCAATAACATCTTATCAAGAGAAAGCAACAGGGAAATGTTGTTATGAGATACCGAAATGAAACTCTTAAAAACGTTTTTACCATTCTGTGTCTCTGAACCTCTGGCTACATTCATAGGCTTTAAAATTACAATCGCTAATAAATAAAGGCACTGGTTGGTAAAGTCAGGATAAGAATAAAAACTGTTCATAACTAACTTTTTCATGCTTTTCTTCCTCTTTTCCATGTGGCGCTGACCTCCTGCCCTGATCTCATGATAACACAGGTGAGTGCCACACTTTAGGCTTTTTGACAATGAACCACAGTGTGCTCTCCCTCTGTCACATACTCTCTCTCGGCCCCCTCCTCAGTTTCGGTGTCAGGCCCTCAACACTCCCACCAAGGGGCCCTCCATTCTCTCACGACACCCTGTCATTATTTTAATCAAATGCAATTACCACCACTCTGAGGACAATTGAGTCTTGTTGACTGTCCTTTTTCTGATGCCCCTTGTCCCTGCCTTGAGCCTGCCCCCTTCCAGCCCACCACAACAACTCACAAACACACACATAGAGAAGGACTGTCCCAGACAAGAGTTTAAAGTCCAAAAGCCAGGCAGGCGTGTGAGCAAGACAAAAGGGGGGGTCGGGGATTGAAAACACACATTGTACTGTCCCGAATTTACCAACTTCATTTCAATATTAAGGAGGGAGGGGTGTATCGCTGCAGGAGGTGGAGAATTAGATTGAAGTATTGAGGGAGACTTGTGTTAGAAGTGTGTTTCAGAGTGTGTGGTTTTGGCGTATCATCTAGGCGTTCTTTTTGTCGGGAGGTGGGCGAGGCTTGGGGGGGTTGGGGGTTAAAAGACCGTGTGACGCTGTTGTGGGACGAGGCGTTGAACTGACCGCTTTTGTGCCGGGCAGAAAACAGATGCTCGTGCCAAAGGCATGCCTGCCTTTGTTTCTCCCGTCCCATTATGTTTGCACCATTGCAAAATATGATTTCAGATCACCCCAGAAGAAAGGGGAAGATGCGTTGAGCGGGTGATGGTTGTATCTGTGTGTGCGTGTGAAGGGAGGGAGGTGAAGAGGAGGGACAGCTGCTGAATAGCCTCCTGTGTAGTAATCAGCAGGCTGAGCCCCCCAGGATGGGGGAAGAAGAGCGGGATAAAGACTGTAAGTGTTCTGAAGATGTGACCGCCACACCACCGCTTCTTTTGCCTTGTGGGCACTACGAAAGAATTCACAGATCTGTCATCTGCCAGACATTACCCCAACCTCCCCTACCCCCACCTCCATCCGTATTCTTTCACACATACACATACATACACACACACACACACACACACACACACACACACACACACACACACACACACACACACACACACACAAACACACACACACACACACACGTATCCCTGTTCTTTCCCCAGCCATCCTCAAGCTTCCTTCCTGTAACTTTCGGTGACCTCCACCTCAGACCAGACACACAATAACCTAGCGGATCCCTCAGTGGCCCCCCTCATGGTGTGAGAGAACTCAGCCTGTATCTCTTAAACTTATGACTCGCCTTCAGGTGGATTTCACGTTTGTGTAAAACAGAACAAGGTCAGGTTAGAGCCACTGAGGATGCTCACCCCGCACAATGCACTCCAACAAAAACGCAATATAAACATCACACAACAACTGGGTGGGGGAATTTTTCATGCATGGTTACTAACCAAACATGAAATGTTCATGTTGTCTGTGGATGGGAGGGTGTGTAGATATGGGCGCTCAAGAAACACAAGGAACAAGGTTGACTTTGATCTGCATGCCCGTCTCCCGAACATTTCATTTATTCTAGCATCACAGCAGGGCAGGGGGGGCGGCTGTCGTCCCCTGACCAAAGATATGGATATTGAACAGGACCAGACATTAACATTTTACCTTTTTCTCACCCTCTCTACTTTGTTTATACATGGCGAGGGTAATCCCCAGAGCAGTAGTACCACAAATTGCAGGCACAACTACAATGCGATTGGAGCTAGAGCAGTTATCAACTGAAGAGAGAAAATGAAGCAAACTGAAAATCTTCAGCCTTTATTTGGTAGAAGAGATGAGATTAGCCCACTTAGAACAATTGCCTCTCTGACAGCTTTTCAAGGAGCCCTATCATGCTAATATTTGGGGTTTGTATTTGTATTTTGTATGGATGTAAACAAAGGAGTCCAAAGGTGGGGTTTCAGGCAGGTTTTTTTATTACTTAATAAAACCCCAAAAAGAAAAAGTGGGCTTCTTTAAATGGCTTCTTTGTAAATCAACTTGTGGTATTTGTACTTAGCTGGGCTTATCAATGTTGAGGTATGGTTGTATGGATATTTACACGTTTGGCTCCTACTATCTTTACTGTTGGTTGTGGGGTTAATTTACACGTGACGATAAAAGTAAAGAAGCGTAGGTGGACTTTGAATGAATGTCAGACCCAAAACATCTTTTTGGGATATTTTCATTTCAAAGAGACCAAGTTTTAGCATTGCTCCAGTGGCCGATAAATGGCTAGATCCAAGGAGCCTTTGTTGGTCTTACTTCATTTCATTTGGTTTCTTAATAAAAGACTAGAGGTAGTTCAGGCCAGAAATAGAGTGCACACTACCCAGCCCTGACCATCCCACTGTTTACTTTGAGCCTGACATTAACACCCAGCATACATATGTTAAGAGCCCTCTCAGAAAGTACAGTGTGTGGTCGAAGCAGGGGATTTGTTCAAATTAGGATCTTAAAGATCATGTAACATAAGTGGAAACAAATGTGGAAGCCTCTGCCATGTTATTCTTCCGATGCTCCGCCAAAGCCCTGGGCTTCGTGACAGCTCGTGTCTCAACTACCGAGTAAAACTGGGGCAGAAAAAGTCAGATTTTTTTTTTCTACCAAAGCTCTGAGTTACACTCCAAGCTTGTTTTATAGGACACCTAGGACACGTCTGGCTCTCAGGCCTCCACATTACAGCATCTGAGAGTGTGTAGGAGGGCCAAGTTATGCCTAATGCGCAATGTCCATTGAGTTGTCTGTTATGCATGGTAATGAATGGTGGTCAGAGAAACAGTGTCCTGTATCAAAGAGTTGAACTAACATGCCTTTCTCACGGAGCCGGAGAAGTGGCCTTTTGTCATGGCAGACGCCTGCTATCGACTCCCAGCATCTTGCAAAATATGCCCCATTGTTGGAGAAGGCCAACTCCGTTTACAACTCTGAACAGACAGCATTCCTGGAGTCAGCAACACAAACCCCTCCTCCTATGACTGTCAACAGTGACGACAATGAATTACATTTACCATTGTCAATGAGTAACCTTGTTGTGTAACTGTACTAATTTCAAAAATATATTTTAAGGTAATTTATTTTTAATAGTTTTACTCGTTTTTTGAGAAAATATGAAACATATGTCCCAACTCTCCAAAAGCATTTCTAAAGAGAAACCAAATGAAATGTATGGTGCCTTAAACTGAGACTTGGGGAACAAAGTGACATTTGTCTTTGCATTTTCAGGTGAGGGTACGATGGTTTGCCACAAAAGTTATTACTGTTTGGAGGACCTAGTTTAGAGTCTTGGTGTATTTGCAATGCATCAAAGTGATGATATGTAACAGCCAAAGACTAACGATACAGCTTGTGTGTTCAAAGCTCCCAGTTTGATTTGCTTCTACCTCAATCAGTTACTCAAGCAAGAAAATCCAAAGTGTGCTAAATGAAATGGAGCTTTGAAGTGGTTGCCGCTTGCTTTACCAATCACCAAACCATTTCTAAATGATCACCATTACTCACAGTTGAAGAACATTAGCTAGGTCGATCAAAACTACTTGTGAAAAATAAGCTTAAGAGTTGAACTTGTTAATAATACTGTTGTTTTTATCAGACTTGTCAGTAAACTGTTTCAGACCGAGCATCTAGTAGTCACAGGAAGGATAATAAATCCTAAAGGTCATCTTAATTGGCTTTTATTTTAGCCATAGTTGCTGCTTTAAGGTAACAGATTTTGAGTTAGTTACTTCATCTTAATTAGCTAAAACCTTTGCTTTTGTCCTAAAGGTTGCTATGTTTGGTATCCTCTCTTATAAATAAAAATATGGTCTTGTAGATGACCCCCTTTGCCAGTACCATCCAGCAGAGAAAATAAGGGATGGGAGGGGGTTCAATTGCAATCCTCCTCCTAGTTTGTTACATGCAGTGCTCAAGAAAAGACTTAGCTCAACTCTTTCCGCAACCAAGATCCGTAAACCCTTAGAGAGCCAAGGGCTTCTTTTCTCACAAAAATGGTGTCTGTGAGAACAGGGCTTGGTTGAAAACAGTGAGCTGAATCCATTTTAAAAGCCCTACCACCACCACCCCATATACCATCCACTCCCCCTTTCACAGCGTTGGTAGTGTTGGAATGTTTTTCATCAGAAGGGGGCTATTTACTCAGCTCCAGCCACTGCATGAGGGTGTGTCTGTGAGTGTAAGAGACAGAAGTAAAGCTCAGGAAAGCTTTTATTTATAGGTATCTGAAAGCGGCGGGGGCCTTAAAACTCTGGGATGTATTATGACATGACTTTTGCAAAGCAAAAACAAAAACCCCTTACAGCCAGATCCAGTTATTTCTGTTAATCTCCCAATTGTACTCCAAAAAATCTGCGTTCTGACCATACCCATTGCCGAAGTCACAATACTGTGTTTTTAGGGTGTTCAAAATGTATGCAGATGTCCGGTGAAAGTATATATACCAAGAATCTCTGGCCTACTGGCAACAGTTAAACAATAACTGTCTTAGGGTCAGGGTAAGGGTAAGGGTTTCATTGCTGCTTGTCTTGTCACCAGAAATGTACGGCACTTGTTTAGTGACTATGCTTTAGTGCAGAAGCCCGCAGTTGTTAGGTCCATGTCTGTTGTAGAATATTCTCTGAATCGGATCACTACCCTTGGCGCTAACAACTCTGATGATGAAGTCAGCACCTCTCAACATCTCGCCCCTTAATGGAGTCTTCACTGCCTTTGTCCTTAACCATCCATTTCCATTAATAATTCAGGGGGAGAAAGGAAAACCGTTTGAGTGGGTAACACTGATCCAGTGTACTCAACCAATCTATGCAGTGTAAGTAATAAAATACCACGCACTCAGACGACACAATAAAAGAGATGGAGACAGAGGAGACGCTTGTTAAAAATGTAAGTAGACGGAAGCTACCCGAAGACAACAAAGGGAGGAGGAGGCGGCGGCGGTGGCGACTCAGGAGTCAAAAGACACAGCGACGACATCTTAGTGTCTGGGTTAATCAGCTAAACAGGCCAATAGCAGCTGGTGTTTCACTGTATCCGCCCGATCCATGGAGGGCGCCTGTCTAAGCAGAGGCTGAGTCGATGTGATGCGTCCTCAGTGCAGCTGAGTGATGTTAATTGGGATTAGCGCTCGTTGCACTAAAGTGACACAAGACATTCCAGGGCCAGCCCTTCCAGACTCCACTGGCTGCACTGTCAAACTCTGCCGTATGTTTTTTTCCTACCCTCGGGGCTCTGGTAAGATGCAAGGCACATAAAATAAAAAAACCAAGTAAAAATACAACCAAGAAGAAGAAGAGTAAGAGAGTATTGTTTTACTGAAGCAAAAATGGAGAACAACACGACTTGAGTTAGGTCACCAGCGCCTAGGCTGAAAAGGTCATGATGCACTTTTGAACTTTCACTCTGAATAAGTCTAGATTTCTCTGCCTGAAATAGCCAAAAGGTGGTGTCATCATGCAAGTCCATTCCAGCTCTGCCACTAGACTCTTCATTAACAAGAGGCTTTGTCACCCTTTGATAAACCCACCCAGCTGTCTGGTGTGAAGAGAAGAGCTTGGAGAGAAGATGATTTTTCTCCCTTTGGATTTTGGAAGGGGGGACTTTTCTGAGGTATTAGATCCATGAACTGGGAGTGCTATATTGAATATTTTATCGACTGTCTGCTTGCCCCGTGCTGACCTGCCTGACATGCTAAGTTCCTGGCTCGCTGGAGACGCCACGTCTCTTTGCATCAGCCCAGCCACCCGTGAGGCTCTCCTGCATTTCCTGTGAATAAACTCGCGCACAGTGGGGGAGGAAGAGAGGCCAGGGCACAGGGGCACTGGGGCTGAGATGAGGAGAAAACACACACACACACACACACACACACACACACACACACACACACTCACACATTCTTTCTCTGAAGAACAACACACACAACCTTGGCTACAGTATGAACTCCCTTGGTCAGAGCCCGATGAATCCTCTGAAAGCACCCAGTGAATTGAAACGACCTGAAACCTCTATTTTAATTACGGCTTCACTGTCCATAAAGTTTGCTGCAACAAGGCCTGCCAGAGGCTTTTTCAGTGTGCAATTAGGTATTAACATTATGAATACAGTAATCCAACAAGTCAATGCACCTAAACTGTAAAATCTGATTTTAATATATTTTGTCCTTGGCTTACCAAAATGCATAGTACATTCATGTTCTGATCAAATACGCCAATTGGCAGGAATTCGTACCTAACGAGTACTCATCCCTAAATGATACAATTATCATCATTATTTGCACGACCACAAGAGGTTATTTGTCTAGAAATCTTTAACATGATCTTTAATCATAACATTTTATTGAATTAATTAATTAATTGCAACACCTTTCTTGAACTGCTGTGTATTTGGCATTAAAAGGCTCCATAACTAACTTAATTGCTTGACTGCTTATAAACTAGGTATAAGCTACAAGCTATAAACTAGTTATATCCAGCAAAAGTTTTTGACAGATATGTCAAAATGCATAAAATCACTCTTTTGTACATCATTTTTTTTTTTTTGGTTTTGCTCTAATCATGATGGTTACTCTACCAGTGCACTTTAAGCAAAAAGGTTACCAATCAGGAGTGCCATCCTTTTCACATGCAATGTGACTAACATTTGCACAACAATAACAGGTTGAGGCTAACATAGTCTAGTGTGCTTTGGGAGTTATGCTCTGAGGATGTGAGTACACATTCTCTCACCCCTTAACACTCCCCCATCCGCATCGCTCTGTCTCTTGCTCATTACTGGCAGTGGGGCTTCCTAATGTGTTAAAACTCAGTGGGGTGGAAACGTCAGCCAACGGACTTTGGTCCCCCAACGGTCTTTACTTATTCATGCAAGCGCTGGCCTCTCCCCAGGACAGAGTAGCCCTGACCCAGGAGGACAGTAGGGCCTAGAAAAAAATGACCCGGCATCAGGTCACTCAGCATTTTAGGCCAATGATTCAAAAAACAGCAGCGTCAGAGGAGCATTATGCTCACTTCTGTTGATGAGGAAAAATGTGCCATGCTCCAGCCCAGCGTGTTTTTTGGCTCCCTCACCAACCTACTTTTAATTTACCCTTTAGCATGTACTGTATGATGCCCTAATTACCACACCACTGGGGCGACACGTAATGAAGCATATAGTATAAAATGAGAATTACCCGGTGGCATAGGGCAGCTAGAGGAAGTAACTGATATATTATCCTAAACTTTTTGGGTTTTTACATTGCCACAGTGCATCCTTTTAAATGATTAGATATTTTTTTAGCTGAAATTGTATCATGAACATTTGTTGTTACCCCAGTGCACTGTTCCAATGACTCATGATTGTTAGGCCGAACATCCTACTATTGCATAATCAATTAATTCAGACAATTGAGAACCAGTTATATTATAATCAGATTTTGGAATGAGAGACTACATGAACATTATGCTCACATTCTTTTTTGGACTTTTTTTACTGTTGTTTTATTATAGTTGAATAATCTAAAGGTGTTTTTGGCTATAGTGAGCATTGAGGATATTGGATAAGCTTTTAATAGAGATAAATGCAAAAAAAGGCAAATTAGTTTTTGTGCCAACAGTTGTACGGCCTTACAGTTGTTATGCTCAAAGAAGAGAGTTTGTATTAAGTGTTGACTAACCATCCTTAAGACATAGAGAGGAACAGGATAGGATTTGAATGGGGATAATTGTTCACACTTTTGAACAGGATTTCCTTGAAGGCATTCTGGTGGTTTCCTTTGCTATGTGAAGAGGCATGCATGGCAGATTGTTGGTTTTCATCAGGTTACAGAACTGTTGATGTAGTGTCCCTGATTCCAACATTGGCAATGTATTGGGGAGTGGTTTTCCAAAGCTGTTCAATAAACTATTCCAAGAACTAAATATAAATGCCTTTGGACAGTAGGAGTCTTGAGTTCCAAAGTATTTTTGAGTCAGTATCATAGATAGAAGAGATAAATAAAAGCAAATTAGTGAAAAAGTGATTTCATAGTTTGCTGTTGTCTTAACCATTAAGCCACAGATGCACCCCGAATTGTAAAGTCGAAAATCCATATAACTTGATATGAAAATGTGGTTAAATAAGACTAATTTCATCACGCCTTTAGCTAAGCAATGAAGGCATGAAGTTATGCAATGGTCACGTAGTTGGTTAAGAGGGTAGCGTGGTTATTCACTTCTTGAGATTACATCACTATTATACAAGTAGTGTTATTATGTGATTATCCTGTTGAACAAAACCTGTTAGTATCATAAACGTGTGTTTGCCTTGTAGCTTATTTAGTAAATATACACCGGACACCGTGACAATGAAGCTGCACCATGTCAGAGTGCATTAAATTGAATAAGGGTTTTACTCATCAATTGCTAATGAGTTTTGTTTTTTTTCCTTTTCAGATGTAGGAAGAATATTTTGTGGTTTTCTTCTTCAAAGTGCTCCATAGTTTGACATTAAAATATGTCTAATATTGTAATTTTGGCATTAAAATAACCCATTAACAGAGGATATCAGCTGTCAGCTGCCTCTGTCCAAAAATAGTCCTGGTGTTGCCCTACAAAATCCATCACTGGTCAAACCTAGCCCTGACACTTCCCCTCCTATTTACTCTTTAATCTGTGTCCTCTTATAATCCTTTCATCCTTTCATCTTTCTACTTCACACTTTCTAAGCCATCCATCTCTTCTTTCAACACTCCCAGGCTTTCCTCCTATGTTATCCCTCCCTGTCTTCCTCAATCCTTCTCCCTCTTCTCTGCTCTCCCACCCTGTCCATTACACAGATGGGAGGGAACATTCTGAGAAACCCTCGAAAGTTGTTTGTTTGCCTTGCCGTCACCGTCATTTGCCAAAAACCTCAACCGCCGAGCCTTGACGAGATATTTTAATGTTGGCACTTCAAAGTAAAGTGCAACATTTAAGATGGAGTTAGCTGTCAGCTCTTTCCCGCACATATGCAACCACAGCGAAAGTGATTTACCAACCAGGGTGTGATCCTCTCTTTTGCAAAGTGACGCTTTTGACAGTGTTGTTGCAGCTGAGTTGTCTGTGCATGGTTATGTGGAAGTGGGAAGAACTTGACTTCCATAAATCAGAATTAAGCATTAATCAACTTCACACATGTAAAAGGTTTTGAGCAATCCTAAAGTTTTTAGAGGCTAAGTGGGCATCTTGGTATGTGAATAGTGAAGTGATCAGCAGCTTATTTTTTTATTTCAACAACTACTGATGGAGTTTACCCTCACAAATGTATATGTTTCTAAAGTAAACAAAGCGTAAAAAAGCAAATACATTTAGACTATTACAATTTATATTTGCCAACCCTACTGTAGTCGGGTTTACTTTCATTATTTTCTTATCTGTTTTTAACCATAACCCATCTCTTCAGTTTGTTGAAATTGTGCTCCATACTACAATGGTCAGACATGTTGAATGATCATAACTACAATAACAAACATTCAATAGCTAGTTTCAAGAACTTCCATTACATAAATAGTGAATGAGACTGCCTGACACTGACTGACACTGGCTCAATGTAATCCTGTTTCAGACCACCAACAATGAAATGGGGCTGGAAGATATTTTTTACATGATCATAAATAATTGAAGTCCCTACTTAACCTCAGCTCTTTTTCTTTGTATTATCACACTTCTGCATGTACATATACAGCAGTATGTGTGGGGTGTGATTAATGTACCTCATTGGTTATTTAGAATTTTGTATTTTTTATGCACTTTCTCCCCTAAGTAACAAGTAAAATGTTACATTGTCAGAAAAGCACATTTTGTATAAAGGTGTGCTTTGGATAACCATGCAATTTTACCATAGTAAGAGAAGCTTTGATTAATGACTGTACACAGTATGTTGATTATTAGTGAGTGTATGTTGAGAAATAATGTACACAAGGGCGTAATTCCCATTGACAAGCAGAAATCTTGTCAATGGGCATTACCTGCCTGAAACACCTCCATTGGACTCCTTTGTTCACTTCTGTAATACAGTGATATCACTATCCAACACTTGCACTTCTATTGGCTAACAATTTGCGTGTGATAGACTATGTCTAAGTTACTGACCAATCTCAACAGAGCCAGGCAGCTATCCAATCAGAGCAGACTAGGTTCTGGTTTCAGACAGAGGGTGAAAAGAAGTGCCACAGTGTGAGGAAAAATAAAGAGCTTTTTGAATGGAGACATGTCACAGAAGAGAAACAAAATACAAATATGAAGCAGAGAATAACCATAATCGTTGTGTCTCCTGTGTCACATTGCTTCAATCAATTTTACAATTTACGACTCATTGCAAACTTTTACTTATCAGACTGGCGCTTCCACGTGAGGTGGACACTGTCACTTCATTATTACTGTCCATTAGAATCTCTCACAAGTCTTCTCCCTAACCCTGCTTAAGGCAATCTTGGCAGGTCAGTCTGTCTGTCAATTTACTTATCACTGTCCAGCCATACCCTTCGCCCTTCCATGCCATATAATGAAGTCGTCTCACAATTGCAACCCCCAGCACCCCTAGGGCTTGAACCACATTAGAATGACAATGCTGCACTGATGTTTTTGTCAGTGAGAGATGCCATCACAGTTTACTGTCTTCAACTCTGTATCTCTGTATGTCAGAGACATACAGTAAAGTCACCATGAATGTCATTCAGTTAATTATATAACATCACATCATATCATAAGACTAGCCACACTTTTTAAACATTTTAATTCAGAGTTGAAACAATTTAATCAATTATTGGAACATTTATTGCCGCCATTGTGGTGAAGTATGACATTTTTGTGTTTGATGTGTTAACTGATCTGATGCCATGTAAGCGGAGCTACATAACTTGTCTCCGTCTTCAAAAAAAATTACGAGTTACCATTAAAAAATCCAACCACACTGGTAAAGCTTTGGTTATATTTGTAGGCTTAATTTAATTTGATCAATAACTTTCTTGTGGTTTGCCTAAGTTTTGAAAGTGCAATGCTAATTACCCCTTTAATTGAATTAATGCAAAAATAATTAAGTTCAAGCCCAATATTTACTAATAATTAGATTATTTTTAGTTGTATGATTGTTTTTTATCAATTTACTACATTTTAGTGCCTCTATTCTGGGTAAATAAACCCCCTTTGAGTATCAGAAAAACTATTTGGTCTGATATGTATGCTGTTAAATGCTATCAATAATAGGTTTCTTTAGGAGTTCTTTCCTGATATACCATTGAGAAAAAGCAGAATAATCCAAGTAAAGCTATTAACCTGGTTTTTGTTAGTTCTCCTTGTTGCTAATTGCAATGACAGATACTGCACAACTTGGTTCTTTACTGTATGATCCCATCCTTCCAATGACCACAACACATTTCTGCACACTTTTGGAAAACAACCCTGAGCAAACACCACTGGGCACTCAAGATGTGTCCCCCTTTGAGTCGCCTCGGAACCACTACCATCCCAGCGTGTCAAAAAGCCATTAAAAGGCAGTCTCTTAAAACGGTTTCTCAGCTTGCCCATGTGGTTTCTTCTCTCAGGCCATATTTAATAAATAAAGCCGTCGGCACTCTGCGTCTGGGCTAGAGAGCTTCTGCAAAGTGTGGGGGGCAGCCAGAGAGAGTGAGAGGGTCACTATAATATCTTGCTAAAATGCTCCAAATGTAATTCAACCGCAGGTCACAACTTTAAAAGTGCAACCGTGTGTGTGTTCCTGGTGGCGCTGCGTGTGTCAGAGGGGTTTTTAAAGGGTTTTTAAAAGGCTGGAAGGAGGGAAGGTCAGGTGATGGAGAAAGCGTTAACAGCAAACCTCTCTCTCCACATCTCTGCATCCTGCTCTTCCCCTCTGCTGCCCATGAAAGTTTGATGTTAGAATTAGGTTGTTGACTCATCTAGCACCTCTGTGCTCATAGTATTGACAGGCTGCCAGCGGACTGCTGGGGGGGGCCGAGATAGCCACTGAGTGTGTACTCACTGTCTCACTTCCTCTCTTTTTTTCACTCTCCTTTTGCTTCAGCATCAGCCAACAGCATCAGCAGTGTTTTAACAGAGCTTTAATGGCCTCTGCCCCAAACCTCACCTCCAGCACACACGCACTCAAACACACACACGTATACGCGCACGCACAATCTGTGGGTTAGAAATAGCTTGCTGTTGGTGGAAAAAACTGTTGAACAGAAAAAAAAGTGAGAGAGCTAGGTCTGATAGAGGGTGACATGCCCTCCTTTTCTCACCCCCTGCTCCCCCAGCTCTAATCTTCCTTGCTTATGCCTACTGCTTCATAAAACCAGCCTCCTGGATTTTTCCTTTAGCTTTTTAAATTGGTCCACTTTGTTTCCATGTTTGTATACAGCACTAAACAGCATCGGCATATAATTTAAGTAACAGAAAGTGTGTGTTTTCCTTCTATATTCATGTCACATTTGGTGACAATATGCTCTATTATGTGTAATCTATATATATATACAGTGGGGCAAAAAAGTATTTAGTCAGCCACCAATTGTGCAAGTTCTCCCATTTAAAAAGATGAGAGAGGCCTGTAATTTTTATCATAGGTATACCTCAACTATGAGAGACAGAATGAGAAAAAAAAATCCAGGAAATCACATTGTAGGATTTTTAATTATTTATTTTCAAATTATTGTGGAAAATAAGTATTTGGTCAATAACAAAAGTTCATCTCAATACTTTGTTATATACCCTTTGTTGGCAATGACAGAGGTCAAACGATTTCTGTAAGTCTTCACAAGGTTTTCACACACTGTTGCTGGTATTTTGGCCCATTCCTCCATGCAGATCTCCTCTAAAGCAGTGATGTTTTGGGGCTGTCGCTGGGCAACACAGACTTTCAACTCCCTCCAAAGATTTTCTATGGGGTTGAGATCTGGAGACTGGCTAGGCCATTCCAGGACCTTGAAATGCTTCTTACGAAGCCACTCCTTCGTTGCCCTGGCGGTGTGTTTGGGATCATTGTCATGCTGAAAGACCCAGCCACGCTTCATCTTCAGTGCCCTTGCTGATGGAAGGAGGTTTTCACTCAAAACCTCACGATACATGGCCCCATTCATTCTTTCCTTTACACGTCCTGGTCCCTTTGCAGAAAAACAGCCCCAAAGCATGATGTTTCCACCCCCATGCTTCACAGTAGGTATGGTGTTCTTTGGATGCAACTCTGCATTCTTTCTCCTCCAAACACGACGAGTTGAGTTTTTACCAAAAAGTTCTATTTTGGTTTCATCTGACCATATGACATTCTCCCAATCCTCTTCTGGATCATCCAAATGCCCTGTAGCAAACTTCAGACGGGCCTGGACATGTACTGGCTTAAGCAGGTGGACACGTCTGGAACTGCAGGATTTAAGTCCCTGGCGGCGTAGTGTGTTACTGATGGTAGCCTCTGTTACTTTGGTCCCAGCTCTCTGCAGGTCATTCACTAGGTCCCCCCGTGTGGTTCTGGGGTTTTTGCTCACCGTTCTTGTGATCGTTTTGACCCCACGGGGTGAGATCTTGCGTGGAGCCCCAGATCGAGGGAGATTAGCAGTGGTCTTGTATGTCTTCCATTTCTAATGATTGCTCCCACAGTTGATTTCTTCACACCAAGCTGCTTACCTATTGCGGATTCAGTTTTCCCAGCCTAGTGCAGGTCTACAATTTTGTCTCTGGTCTCCTTTGACAGCTCTTTGGTCTTGGCCATAGTGGAGTTTGGAGTATGACTGTTTGAGGTTGTGGACAGGTGTCTTTTATACTGATAACGAGTTCAAAAAGGTGCCATTAATACAGGCAACGAGTGGAGGACAGAGGAGCCTCTTAAAGAAGAAGTTACAGGTCGTGAGAGCCAGAAATCTTGCTTGTTTGTAGGTGACCAAATACTTATTTTACCGAGGAATTTACCAATTAATTCATTAAAAATCCTACAATGTGATTTCCTGGATTTTTTTTTCTCATTCTGTCTCTCATAGTTGAGGTATACCTATGATAAATATTACAGGCCTCTCTCATCTTTTTAAATGGAAGAACTTGCACAATTGGTGGCTGACTAAATACTTTTTTGGCCCACTGTATGTATATATTACACAGCCTGATTGATTGAATATTAGATTTGGATTGGTCCATTTGGACCTTCAGATGTCTGTTATTTCTCGCCGCTGTTTACTTTTTTAACGGAGATGAAAGCTATTTTCTTAACTGAAGCAGGGCGATCAGTTTAAAATCAATATTTTTAGTCATATCATTCCTTTGTTTGGTAAGCAGGATAATGTGTAGTCATTAATGGAAAATGAACCGCTACAGGGTGAGCAGGATCCTGTTGCAAAGAAATGTTATCCGCAGGTTGTGTCCTGCGGGAAAGCAAAAGTCAGTTGTTTTAACTGACAATGCTATGTCATATGACTCGTGTCATATGACGTTGTCGTGTGATGCTGCATCAGAGTTATGTGACGTCTGTACAACGTGTTGCTATAACCTTACCTATCATTACTCAACACTAACCATGTGGGATTGTGCGTTTCTGCAAGCGTGAGGTGAGGCAGTGCTCTTAAGTTTTCGTGTTCTTGCCATCTAATCCATAACCTATTTACTCCAGTTCCTTTTAGACCCTTTTTCTCACCTTTTGGTATTTTTTTTCCATTTCAGTGATCTCTCTGTTTATTTTCCATTATTGATAATTGATCATTTATCATTCAGACAATTTCATGTGAACTGCAGCTACACGTTTTATTGTATACAGATATGTATCTCTTTACTTCCTCGGTCTTAATTAGATGGTACCCAATGTTACGTAGATGATGTTACAGCTTGTTAACGGTAAGAAAAAATATTTGTGAGTTTTTCTGAATTGCCCCAGAAACATAGAATTGGAAATGATTGAATATTGTGTGCGTGGTTAGCTTCTCATTCCGCACTCTCCAACAATGAGCGCTGCCTGGTAGCATTTGATAGAATTGTTACTGTTAGGAAGAGCCTAACGTTGGTTTTTCTAGCCATGATTGTGATTATTTTAAATACATTTTGCCAATCTTCTTCCAAAATTGTTCAGTTTTTTAGACCCTGACATGAGCAGCATTCCAGCTTGAACTCCAGAAGTCTTGGTTGTTTTATGTTTGGCCTTGAAAATGTACTGTAGCTACAATTTGTCATCTTTTGATGGGGTTGCACCCTGACTCATTCTTTCCTTTTCTTTCTGCGTTTCTCTCTACACCCTCCCACCTTCCAGTCTTTACAATGACCCTCACCAACACCCACCCAGTCCTTTGGTTCAGGGTTAGAGTGTATGTTTGTGTGTGTGTGTTGAAGTGTTTAGCTGTGATGAGCACTGTGTTAGCTAGGCCCAGCCAGAGGCAACGCTCATTAGCAGAGTTTAGCCACACAGGCGCTGAATGGGACGGCTTGTTGACACACACAATGGGATCAACCCCCTCACACACGCAACACACACACACACACCGCCGAGCCATGGCTCCAGCTTGACGCGTCGTGCCCCCCTTTCTTACCCTCTTCAAACTGGGCTTGTGTGTGTGCCAGAACAATCCGCCCCGATGGATGCCCTGTTTCCCTCACCTCACACTGTCCCACACTGTCCCACACAGTCACACACCTCCTCTGTCATGCACCATGACCAAATGTGGCCGATGTAGATTCTGAATGTAGACAAATTACTCACTTCATCACCTATCACAGATTACCCACATATATTTCTCGGAACCTAACACATACACACACAAAAACACAATTTTACGAGAATAATACATCTATCGTTGCTACTTAGTGGCAACAACCACAACTGTCACAGATTTTAGTATCTACACTGCCGATGTCTCCTCAGGGGCGATTTCATCCTCAAACCCCCCCATTCCAACCGCATACACACACACAGACACACACACACACAGCCAAACACACACACACACGTGCTTGGTAATGGAATTAGCCACCCTAATACACAGTTAACTGACCAGTTAGTACTAATAGGTTTTTTCACTTTGGCCTGGTTTTGCTGTCACATGGCGGTAGGACAAGGCTCTGTCTTATGGCCCATCCACCCCGCCGGATGGGACATATCAGCTCCAATTTGGCCCATCACCGCCTTTAAGAAAATTCATCAGGCCCTCGTTAGGAATGAAAGCAGTCTGTGTACCAGGAGCCGGGGCAGATGGGAGATTAGTTCAGGCTTCCCACGGACAGGGAATATAAGGAGGAGTGATGTGTTTGTGTGAGCTGAGTCGGAGAAAATGAGGACACATAAGGAAACATGCATTCTGTATGTATATGTGTGTGTGTTGTATTTTCAAGGTACATTCTTTTGTACATTCAACAGGGGTGCAGATGAGAAACAAAGTCATTACACGTTGCTCTTTAAATCCAATCAAATAACAAACTCAGTACATAAGATCTATATTTCCGTAAGTGTCAAGAGGAATCATTTCATTCTTTCTTTTCTCATTACCATTGTTAACTTTAACAGGCTTAAGGCACTGTCAATTCTCTCAAGGAAGTTCACACATTCACATTTAAATGTCATGGTTCTGACAATAATGTGTGTACTGCCAACACAGAACCACAAAAGTTATTCATGAAATTGCAAAAAACCTCTCATCACTTGACACTTCAAAGTGACTTACTTACATTTAACTTCTCAGAATTTCGGGTTTAATCTCGGAACATTGTTTTTCCACTTGGCCGTTACCATCGTCTTTGTGAAATACAACACCAAAGCAGCAAAGAAAAACACAATCTGCCAGTTAAAACTCTGTGCACAAGACCACTATGTAATCAGGGCCTCTGGCATCCCACAGTCGCCTTTTTCACTTCAACCACAGATGTTATTTTTGCTTTTCTGAGTTTTTGATCACCATGGTTTCTCATCAGATTTGTCTAGGTTCAGTTACCTCTGTAACATTTCTTTGCACTCGCTATACGGGAGTGTCGGTAAAAGAATATAGAGCAAAGCTTCAGTAGATTTATACACTGATTCCATATCAAGCTTTAATTAAAGGTGAGAGAACAGATGTGGTCAAGGTACTCAAACATCTCAAATCCTGCCTACTTCCCTCACTGGACCCATTTCAATTTGCCTACCACCAGAACAGGAGCACAGAGGATGAAATCTCCACAGTGCATCACTCTGCTCTCTCCCACCTGGAAAATAACAACACCTATGTTAGAATGCTGTTTGTTGACTTCAGTTCAGCATTAACACCATCATGTCCTCAAACTGATAACCAAACTCGGTGACCTCAGTATCAACTCCTCCATCTGTAACTGGAAACTGGACTTCCTAACAAACATAACCCAGTATGTTAGGTTAGACAACCTCACCTCCTCAACTCTCATCCTGAACACCAGTGTTCCACAAGGCCGTGTGCTGAGTCCTCTTCTATACTCCCTCTTTACCCACGACTGCTCTCCTTTACACCATTGTAAAGTTTGCAGATGACACCAATGTGGTCAGTCTTATCTCCCACAACAATGAGACGAACTACAGGCAGGAGGTCCAGCACTTGGTGGCGTGGCGCGCTTACAATAACCTGGACCTCAAAACCAAGAACACCAAGGAGCTGATTGTGGACTTCAGAAGGTCCAAGTGCATTGCACACAAATACATATCAGTGTCAACGGGACAAAGGTTGAACGTGTCAGCAGCTTCAAATTCCTTGGTGTCCACATCACTGAGGACCTCTCCTGGGTGCTAAACACCTCCTGCCAGGTCAAGAAGGCTCACCAGCGTCTCTTCTTGCTGAGGAGACTGAGGAAAGCACATCTGTCTCCTCACATCCTGGGGAACTTCTACCACTGCACCATTGAGAGCATCCTCACCATCTGCATCACTGTCTGGTACGGCAACTGCACTGCTGCAGACCAGAAAACCCTCCAGAGGGAAGTAAAGACTGAACGCATCACCAGTACTCTCACCCAACCACAGACTGTTTTTTTGTTTTTAATAAACTTAATTTGGGACATATAAAGGAAATTGCGGCACAGATCCAGGAAGGTGGAAGGTGGAGAGTTTGTATTCTAATTTATTTAGTTTAGAGTTTAATTTCATTCTTATTTTTTCATTCACATTTTGACATGACATATACCAGCGTCATTGTTTAAGAGCATGATATATTCCATAATGTACATACACATTTGATGCTCACTGGATTTTGTATTTGAACACAAATGGTTCAATCGCTTGGGACTCTGAAATCCATTCTGATTACGTAAACGCTAAAAGAAAACGACAGGTACGGCTGTGTGGAAAATAGGAATATGTGTAGGTTTGTGATAATGTCTAGTGTACCTGGATTTATACCCCCTCTTCAAGGATTGCATGATGACGTTACAATCACGTAAACTGGAACAGTGTCACAGTCTTATATTCACTTTTTGCACACAGCAGCCTGACTACTGAAGTCAACAACCACCTATTCTCTCACTTTTCCTCTCTCGCTCTCTTTCTCCCAATCTCTCCCTCTCCCACTCTCTCTCTCTTATCTCCCCTCTATCTATCACATTCCTCCCTTTGATCAATGCCAGGGGCATGTGTGGTCGGAGCCAGTGTGTTTGGGAGTGTGCGACTGAGATTATGGAAGCGTTATCATGCGTACTGTGTGTTTGTGCAGCGAGCGCGTGTGTTTGTGTGTGTGCATACCAGATTGGACGTGCTTTGATCTCCCATGCAGTGCTGTCTTTGAACTGAAGAGCTGTGCATGACAGGGGCTGGTGTTAAAGCAGTGAGGGCCTTCGGCTGATAAGACGGGAGTCCTTAGGGCCACATGTCGCTCAGTAAAGTTATACAGCTCTACAGTAACAGTTATGGGCCTATTACCTTACATCCAGACCAAACTATTTAACTAGTCCCTCTTAACTAGCATGCTCAAGGTGGGACTGTTACGCCATTTTCCGTACCATAAAGGAGTCTGAAAATTAGATGTGATGTCACTGGGTTTAATAAATCATAAATACACATTTTATGGGAAACAATTGTTAACCTAAAATGAAACATTGGCAAATCTCTTGTAGGATGGTTAATATTTTGCTAGTTTGACTTACATTAAATACATCATAAAATAGCATGGCTTATTATTGAATAAATGTTTTCAGTCTCATGACCGAAAGAATGAGATCGCGGATACAAGCGGCCGAAATGGGATTTCTCCGCAGGGTGGCTGGCATCTCCCTAAGGGATAAGGTGAGAAGTTCAGTCATCCGGGAGGGACTCGGAGTAGAACCGCTGCTCCTTCGCGTTAAAGGAGCCAGTTGAGGTGGTTCGGGCACCTAGTGAGGATGCCACCTGGGCGCCTCCCTAGGGAGGTGTTCCAGGCACGCCCAGCTGGGAAGAGACCGAGGGGTAGACCTAGGACCAGGTGGAGGGATTATATCTCTTTGCTGGCCTGGGAGCGCCTTGGAATCCCCCAGTCAGAGCTGGTTGATGTGGCCAGGGAAAGGAAAGTTTGGGGCTCTCTGCTGGAGCTGTTACCTCCGCGACCCTGACGAAAAAGCGGGAGAAGATGGATGGATGGATGGATGTTTTCAGTATGTATAAAATACAAATCCCCAAAGCCTTCCCTCAATCCATAAAAAGGGTTTCCATCTCCATTACTTTTTGCTCAATTAAGACAAAATGAAGTGAAAGCTAGTAAAGAAACATTTGAAATTGTATTACTTATACAAGACAACATTGTTTGCATCAAGCTGTCAAATTGTTTCATCCCCCCGCCCCCCCTTCCCAATGGAAGTGTTGGATATGCATGGGAGCCTTCACCCCATCCCCCCCACATGCTTCTCATTTAGGGCATCAGGCAACTCGGCTGCAGCCCTGACCTTCTTCCTCAGAGTTTTATTAGGCAACCATTAACTCCCTGCTGGCCCTCCATGGCCTGCTGACCAGATTTACAGCACCAATGAAGTGTGTGTGTGTGTGTGTGTGTGTGTGTGTGTGTGTGTGTGTGTGTGTGTGTGTGTGTGTGTGTGTGTGTGTGTGTGTGTGTGTGTGTGTGTGTGTGTGTGTGTGTGTGTGTGTGTGTGTGTGTCACGAGGGGTGGGTGCTAGCGGGATAAGGTGTTTGTAGGTTGCCTGGCTCTCGGTTACCCTGTGACTCTGATCCTCCATTAATCTGCAGCATTAACGCTAGTGAGCTAATGGATCCAGCCACAGCATTAGCAGTGGGGGAGAAAGGAGTCTAGGACTGTGGGGCGGAAGAATGCCGCATTAACATGGGTGGCTGTAAGCTATGTAGGTGTTTGGATAAATTGATAAGCTATTGGGCAAGAAATCTCAGAACTCTACAATGCAGGTTTCTTTCCTCTCAACCCCCTGTACGGACTTTAAGGCTGCAAAACAGAGGGGAAAATAATAACCTCATAATTCCATGTTCTGGCCAGCGGGGCTGAAAAACTCAAGGGAGTTGAGAGACTTTGCAAATGCATTTCCTATGCACAGCAATGGCAACCAATATGGCTGTGTTGTATTCCCTCAGGTTTCTGGTTCCACAGGAACCAGAAACATATGCACCACACCAATCTATCTTTCCACATGGGATGAAGTTGAATATTTGTTAATGCTGCCAATCACCCATGGTTTTCTGAAAAGCTTAGTTCACAGCTTGATTTAATTCTACCAAACAATGCTATTTTCAGACAACAAAATCCATATTTGGTCTAAGGTGGTAGAGCTGAAATAAGCAAGCAGTTTTAGAAGATATTAACTAAGCAGGACGATTTCTAAAACACAGCATGAAGAACAACTTACATATAAACTATAAAGATATATTTATTTCTGTGAAAGAAAACCCTGATGGCTGAGCTTTTTCGCTCTAAAAGTGTAGTGGCATTTTGAGACTATGGTGTCAATTTTGTGTCAGATACACTTGGGAGTGGGAGTCCCAAAATCCCAGAGTGCTACTTTGTGTCTTCAGGCAGATAGGTAACACGTTAGGCTCTTAGCTCTATGGCATCTTTCCCTCTTCTTTCGCACTCTTTACCCAAGTGGCAACACACTAGAAGAAGAGGCCGGATCACAGTCTCAGAGGTGTTGCTGGACCTGTCCACAGACTCAGAGTGTGTGTGTGTGTGTGTGTGTGTGTGTGTGTGTGTGTGTGTGTGTGTGTGTGTGTGTGTGTGTGTGTGTGTGTGTGTGTGTGTGTGTCTGTGTGTCTGTGTGTCTGTGCGTGTGTGTCCGTGCGTGCCCGTGCGTGCGTGTGTGCATGTACCTCTTGTTGAAGGTATTGCCTTTAATACATGCACTGGTGTAATATGTAATGGTAATGGTACTTCTTATCTGTATCTGCTATCGTAAGATCAACAAATATTCATGCCAATCATTTCCTGAGATAATTGATTATCGCAGGATGTTTCAGTTAAAACAATATATATATATATACTTTACTTGAAACTCAACATTAAGACTTTGCTATCCATGAAGTAAAGGGTAGCAATTTCATACTCAGAATACTTGTCTTCCCGGCAGAAGTTTATGTTTCCTTGAAAAATGTGTTTCCTTAAACGGATTTTAGAAGAGGTCAGAAGTTGAAGTTCAGATGTTAGTTATGTCAAAAAGGCTCCACTCTTTTTTATGGCAAACACAGGCATACAGCTGAGCTGGTTCACTGGTAAGCAGGGGCTGTAAAAGCACTTTCAAACACACTCTAGCAAACACACACACAAGTTTGCACGCAAAGCTGAGAATGGGCTAATGGCTTTCACAGGATGAGCCGCACTCAGGTGGCATGTCTTCTCCATTAAGCTTTGCTCGCTGCTTAAGTTCCAAATCTGCATTTATTAATTTTTTCTCCTTTATTTCACACCTCTTTGGATAGCCAACTTGGCTACACATATACATATATTTTATCACATTAGGTTGTTGTTGTTTTTTCCCATGACCCAAAGAGACTTTATCTTAGACAGTGTATAAAGATGGATGGTATGTCTCCACTTTCTCTAACAAAAAATGAAGAGAAACTGTACCAAACACAGTTGCTGCCATCTACAAATGTTGGAGTGTCAAAATGTTTTATCTGAATGAAGCCATGGTATTGAGGTCTTACCCATCAACATTTTTTGAAACGAACAGTTACAGTTATAGAAAGTTGAAGTAACATCTCTTGTCGATGTTCCTATTATACAACGCCAAAACCTCTGGATCCGAGACTGTAACTTCACTGCTCTCAATCACAGCTGTCAATCGCAACATCAGATGCACTTTTATAGAATCAAATATTTAATAGAAAAACATATTATCTGAAAATTAACACTTGAAGTAGCTAAGAACTACTTTAACAACAGAAACCATCTGTGTACATCTTGGATTTTTTCTTTTGGCCCATGGCCAAATTGATAACATAAAGAAGCTTTGGATTTATATGCTTCAGCCACAAGGGGGCAATTAAATATGTTTGGTTCAATTCACAACCCATAATAGGTTTAAAACACAAATGTCAGAACTTTGTGTTTAAGTTACCAGAACTTTGAGAACTAAAACATTTATTGGACTATTTAAATAATCACAAACCTGCCTTATGACACATTTCAGACTAATTTGACAACTTTGTACTTTAATACATCTACAAACCCCTCACCTCTGATTGTTTCTAGAAAGGTTAGAGTGCAATATGAATCAGCTTTGTGCTTTGGGTTATGAACTGTTTCAATTGTGTTAAACCTTTTAGACCTAAAACTCAAGCACATGTACAACTACACTTACAATCACTTACTCTGTTGACAAATTAATTAGGTAGATCACCTTTATGTTCAATATCTCACCCACCAAGTTATATAAATGTTAAACAAAGATACTACTAAACAAAGACACTAATCTTTACCAAAGTATTTTCCCTTATTGGCAATCAGGTGAAAAGCTTGTTGCCTTTAGTGCCTGTTAGCAGGTCCTAGTAATGCTAGGAAAGGGTTGTGAGATGTGGAAGCACTCTGGACCACCAGCTCGAAACAGACTGATGATGGTTAAAAACACAGAGCCTTCTCTGAGTCAAAGCAGCATCTGTCTCCGTGTGTGAGTGTGCCTGGGTCTATATGTCTGTATGCACGAGGGCTGATGGCCTAGACGGCTTTGATCCCAAGGCCTTGTCATGTTTATGGCAGTGTTGAGAAGGGTAAGCCAGGCCAAGAAACAGGTCACAGACTATCAAGGCAATATGTCCGTGTTAGGTTAATAGTATGCGTATGTGCATTCATCCACCGTCGTCTTTATTGCCTCTTGTACATGCTTGTGCTCACGAACGCAATCATTTATCCAAATAGTTTCGGAATACTTCAAAAGGCTTTCAAATCTTTTGAATCTCTCGCAAATAATTTTAGGTTATCTTCATAACAAACCTATGACACAACAAATTAGCACTAGGGGATCGTTTTTTATCGTATTTTGCGAATTTTAAAGGCAGGTTTTTATCATTTTGACTGTTGACTGACAAACACTATCAAAAATACAAATGAAAGTCCATTAGTATGTGCTTCAAAAATGTAATTAAGTAATACAAATAAGAGTTTTGTGACTTTCTCCGAACTCATGGAACTTTAGTAATTGGTGGATATCTGTAGAAATGTTGGCCAAGGCCTTAGTTGCAAACTACCTGAAAAAAAATCTGATATAGACAAATGCATTCATCAATAAACCATATGACTTTAACATGTAGAGGAAATGTTCAATTACCGTTTAAAATATCTAACCACAGCCTCATTACAATAACTTACACTTTAAAGATCTGGCCACCCTAACCCCTTTTAATTTTCAGCTAGATTGCAATGTACATAAACACTCCACACCCCCTCAACACCTTCAGTGAGTAATTTCAGTAAAGAAAGCTGTACTGTACACACACGGCTGAATGTTAAAGGAGGTAATAAGCTTACATGTCAGGCTAACTCCTTCTCGTCAAACAAAGCGCGATTATCCCACTTTCTAACAGCAAGGAAAAAATGCACTGCGCTATACAGAACTGTTGAGCAGAAAAGGGGCCAGAATCAGTTGTTATGTGATTGTGGAATGTGGTACAGCATTTCCTATGTTTGTGAGTGCCTCTCAAGTGCATTTCCTCTATACGTGTGTGTATGTATTCAGTCGAGGGTTAGCAGCCACGCATGACGCAGAAGTCTCCTTATTCTTGAATTCCTGGTAAAGATGCTAATTTGAGACCCTCGTCACATGTGTGTGTGTGTGTTGTGTGTTCATTCTGAGTGAACTGACTAAAGATGCCCTTTAGCCTGGGGCAGTCTCTCTTCATCCTCTTACTCTTGAGTGGCCACACACTAAGAGGCCAGAGCTACTCTGAACAGCAGAGGGAGAGACAAGGACACGAGTGGAGACACAACAGCCCTCTCATACATCAGATCATACGAGTTGCTATGTTTAGCATTTACTACTTTGACTGGTATGAAATGGTTAATCTGGTATCTATTATGCAAGACAAATGAAGCTATATTTTAACCATTTTAGACCTTGTTTAACATTGTTTTTTATCAGTGTTAATGAAGGTACATTTAAACCCCTTCCAAAGAAGAACTATCTGAAAACAGAAAGGATAACATATGCTTTTGCAGTTTCGTTAGCAAACCAAGACATGTCATAATTCACTTCAAACCCAAGTAGAGGTATATGTAGAATCACTAAGATATACCCATTTATTTATTATTACTACTTAAGTTAGGACATTTAGCTTGTGTGTATGGGTCTCTGAAGGCAGAGTTCAACAATGCTGTCATGTGATGACTTCATGTCATCAGGCCAGAGGGTCTAATGTCCAGCCTGTCTCCATCTGCTGCACACACACACACACACACACACACACACACACACACATGAATAAGCGCACACACACACATTTTCCTCTGATGTGTCACTGTCAGTTAACTTTATATTGTGTGTGTCCTTTTGCTATAAAAACTAGCTGTATAGCATATAATGTGAAGAGCAAATACATGAATATGTGTATCTATAAACATACATATATTGAGTATTACATATGATCACGCAACATTTTTACGCTATGGTGAACACGCACAGGTTGCGAGGGTGCTCTTGACAGTATCTGGCCGGTGGCGCTACAGCAAAGGGTAAAACGAGGAAGAAGAGCCTCCCTCTGTCTCTTTCTTTCTGTCTCTCTCCTATTGGCTTAAGAGTCTGGAAATGAAATGTGATCCTCAGAGTGAAACATCAAACAGCTAGCAGCTGCTGGGTTGTCAGGTCAACGACCGGTCAGAGGATGGACCACGGCCTCGTGTGTGTGTGTGTGTGTGTGTGTTTCTGCGGCTGCACGCACGGTTGGGCATGGCATTATGTCTCTATTTAAGGGTCTTTAGAATTGATTTTCTTGTGTGTGACATTTTATATACATTTTGTATTTGATGTTTTTTGATACCCACTCTATACTGCCATTTATTTGTGTGTGTGTATGTGTGTGTGTGTGTGTGTGTGTGTGTGTGTGTGTGTGTGTGTGTGTGTGTGTGTGTGTGTGTGTGTGTGTGTGTGTGTGTGTGTGTGTGTGTGTGTGTGTGTGTGTGTGTGTGTGTGTAAAAGCCCATGCTTACAAACAGTATGCACAACACCTGTCTGTGGCACAATGATATATCCCTGCCGTCATCACCTAGCATATGTCTCCTCGCAGGCTAACTGCTAGCCTAGCTGCTGTGGAAGAAGCGAGAGGTCAGTGCGTCTGGTCTGGACGACAGGGATAGGCGCTGAAATGCTGTCGGGAGTTGGGGGGCGGGGGGGTTTAGGGCTGGAGTTGGGGTATCAGGGGCATCTGTCTTTTTTTTGGCATGTGGAATGGGTCTGTAGCCGTGTAGACAGGCAAGCTGAGTGGCTTGCGTAGCCCAGCCAAAGCAGATGGTAAGAGGGGTCACTGCGGGGTCATTCCAGTGTTATCCATGCCACATGTACGTGACATTCTGACAGCGAAAACAAATCTATACGTGTTCATCTCCCACAGACACAGGACTCGACACGTCTTATTTTCCTTTTTGACATTTGTCTCGATCTTTGGTGTTTTCCACTGAAGTGTTTTGGACAGAGCTGCATTTATTGGTTGTAAGATTTTGTAGTGATTTTAAAGTAAAGAGATAGGCATGTGATGGTGTTGTCAATGTATATGTTTTTGAACCATTGCAAAAGAATATTGACAAACATACCATACCGAACATACCAACCTTATTGCCAGACACAACATTGATTGGGTGGTTTTTCCAGAATCCTTGATTACCGTCTATGAGTTTTTTAACAATCGTTTCCCCAATAATATCTGCAATTATGCACTGATAAAGACATACTTCTTCTTCCAATGAGCATTTAACATTAAACTTTATTCCAAGATACTTTCTGAAGATACAGGAAGTACAGTATAGTATAGACAGAACCCAATGAAAAAAACCTCAAGCACAAGGCCAGGTCAGTGTCTGTTTGATTAAAGTGAGATCATTTCTAAGAGGAGGAAAACAAACCCATGACAGACTTTTCTGTCCACAGCCTGGTGTCACCCTAATTTGAAATATCTATGCAAAGTTTGGCTACTTGATACTAATCTCAAGTGTAAAATAAAATGTGTTTTGACAGCTTTATTACTTCTATTAGCATAATCTGTGTGGAAAATAAGGAAGCACTAGTTGCATGCTGGGATCAAATAGCAGCCATAAACGTTGCATTGACGCTGTGTGACTGTGGCAGGAGGCCCTTCCGGTGTGGCCAATAAGCTTTCCTGTGGGCTTTCCTTTAGGGCTTCCTGTTAGCTCCTCCTGCTAAGCTAACACCACTCCTCATTAACTGTGCTGTTAGTGCTACAGGCTATAACCTCCAGGGTGGAGGGGAAGCTGATCAACCCCCAGGACTGGCTCTGAAACTAGCTTTCCAGGATACATATCCACCCTTTTGCCTTCCCAACACCTCTAACCCTAACCCTACATTTGTTTTTATTTTACCAGTTTGCAGATAACTGTTGAGGCTTGTATGGTTGTACATTCAGATTAATTCATGCCTAGTTCCCCCGTCCTAATCACGATTAAAATCTTGGCAGCCTCTCATTTATTTTGTCTTTTTTTGTCTTTTTCTGCAGTTAATCTGTTTCCCCCCGGTAATAATATGCTCTACAGTCACAGATAGAAAACAAAATCACACAGGGGGGAGAGAAACAAGGCCGAAACTGAATATGAAAACAGCTGGACAGGCAGACACATGGCGACCTTGGAAAGTGGGTCTGTATAAAGCATTACCAAAGCCCTGGGAGACACTCAGCCTATACATAAAGGACACTGTCTGCTCATCTTCTCTCCTCCTCTTCCTCCTTCCTTCCTCTCAGTGCCTTTCTACTCTTTTTATATTCCTCCCGGGGTTATTTTCTTCCTCTGCTACACGTCTGCTGTCTGTTTCTTCATTCACTCTTTTGTTCAGATTTTTTTTTTCTGCTCTTACTTCTCAAGTGACCCAACCTAGTTTTTTAACTAAAACCAACATTGTTGACGCTTTAGGCTAAAAGTGCCATCAAACGTTGGTCAACAGGGGAATTTATCATTCATCCTGTAACAATACTTATTTTGTCGACATTTACTTTTTAATGGACTTATATGCATAACTGAACTTGAAAGCACATCATTTAATACCAGACATCATTTATTCACTGTTATGTTACAATCAGCTATTATCAAATTTAGGATTATATGTTTTCATGGTAGTATTGCATTATGCCATGATCATTTTATATTCTTACCTTCCAACTGGCGCAAAGATATTCCTACCATAAATAAATGCTGTGTTTGATACTCATCCTTTTTTGGGCAACCAACCCCAGAACTCCCCACTTTGTAGGTAGAGCTCGAACTAACAATTTTGTATCACTTAATAATAATAATAATAATAATAATAATAATAATAATAATAATAATAATAATAATAATAATAATAATAATAATAGTAATAGTAATAATAGTAAACTAATAATAATGCACATAGTTTGAGCTTTTTGAGAGACAAAATGTCATAAATAAGAAAGAATGTTCATTATAATATCCCTCAGACTGTGAGATGTATTGAAATGTCTCTTGTAATTGAATTAACATGGGAAAAAAAAAAAAAAAACTCACAAATTAAGTCAACTATCATATATGACAAAGGAAAGCTCGCATTTGAGAAGGACGGAAAATGACTTAGACATTTCCACACAATGAATCCATTGCCCAAATAGCAGCCATTTCATTTTCATGCTAATCGACCAATGGTTTTGTTGAATTATTTTGACTGCCTTTTATATGTTTAGCTGTTGTTCTATAGTAGAAAAAGGGAGTAAATGCTGATAGTTTTGTACTCTTTGTACTTAAATACGTACAACTAAAATACATAATTTCAACCCATGCAGAGTATCAGAGTTTCATTTATGTTTTAATATATCTAGTACAGTCCTATCCCTACAATTGCTTTCTGAAAACAACCCGGGCGACAGTCAGCCAACTTTGAAGTCGACGGCATTCCTTTCTCAGGCGAGCACTCAGACGCTAGCGGCCTCCTTGAGACACACTCTCATCCCCTTAGACAAACTTTAATTAACTTGTGTGTGCAAGACTGAATCTCCCAGCTTAACCTTTGACACACTGCCTTACCTGAGCACTGCCTCTACAAGTGCCCCCGCAGCCTAGACAAAGGCTACATAAAGACAAGATTAGCCACTTCCCATTGTCTTCCCTGCTCGTCTTATTGGAAGGGTCTTCAAGGCTCCAAGCCCAAAAGGCCATTCAGCTTGGCCAGAATCAAGCACTTTCAGACAGGAGGCCAAGGGCCAGCTGGTAGTCCGCTCTTAGTTAGCAGTGTCTCAGAAATGTTTGACCTAAACTCTCATGGTGAATGGAAGTGGAATTATCCTGGGCAAATCCCTAGGTTGAAGTTGGGAGTTGTGTTGGTTTCTGTGTGTGTGGGTGTGTGTGTGCATGTTTGGCTCTGTCTGGCTCCACCGTGGCTGCCTGAAAGAGGTTTGGACACTTGGATAATTGCTTGGACCTGACGCCGACCGTACACCCTTCTCCCCCTCACAAAACCATATCCGCTATATCAGCTTTGTGTGAGTTTTTTTTTTATGTCTGCCTATGTGTAAATGTCCGTGTGTGTGTGTGTGTGTGTGTGTGTGTGTGTGGTCAGGGAAACTATAGAGAAGACTTATAAACCCTAGAAGGAAAGTCTCTCTGTGAGCTGTGCGTGTGTTTTCAAACTACTCCTGACCTCACTTAGGATCCGCTCAGCTGACCACAGTTTCTAGCGAGTGTGTGTGTGTGTGTGTGTGTGTGTGTGTGTGTGTGTGTGTGTCAGGGGGGGAAGTGGCTTTAGGGGAGGCAACTTTACAACTGACACTGACAAGCCGTTTGGCACTCCGAACCTCTCAGTCTCGCCACTGTCCTTGAAACTGGATCAACACGACAGGATATGTCTGACTCCTCAGATGCGTGTGTGCGCGAGTGTCTCCTTTCTGGTTTTTCATGGCTCCTGGATGACTTATGCTTTTTAAAACCAATATTTCACTCTGCAGTCCGCTCTATTTTCTACCGTTGCCTTACTCTACAAATACCCCTAAACTTGAATTATTCATCTGAGGTCAGTTTTGCATTTCCTCTGAGAGGAACTCTTTGTGTTTGTGTGTGTTACATGAGTGTGTGTAACACAGACCCCATAAAACCAGGCCGGTCTTTTTCAAGCACTTACAGATAATCCCCACAATTAGCCGCAAAGACTGCAGAGCACTTTGATCAGCACGGGGCAATGTGGAACTCCTCAAAGATACGCTCGTCCTCCGCCGCTATCTGTCTCTCCTCCCAGTCGCACTTTAGCAAACTGATACTACACACCACATCTGTTAAGAAAAGGAGGCTCAAACATTGGAGCGCTCTTTCTTTTCTTTTTTCACTCTGCTCTGTCTTTTCTTTTTTGTAGCAGGATGAAACGTGGCCCTTTTAATGTCTGGCAGTTTGGGGTTTGTGATTACAGCATGTAAGGCAGTTTGTTTATGGGTTGAGTTACTGTTAAGAGGCGAAGCCAGGCCACACAGATATTTAGGAAGACGGGAGAGGAGGAGAAGTCGAAGAGATGAAAGGAAACAAGACTGAGAAAGAGGACCGGGATGTGATGGGGATGATAGCGAGTAGAGCAATCTAGGAAAGGCAGTAAAAGAGGGATGTTTTAACCGCACAGTCACTTGGGTATAGCAATACATTATCTCTCCAAGTTCATTTACAACTCATTTGGAATCAAAAAACAGATTTCTACGAATCGTGGATTGTTTTTAATTAAGTGTTCATGCTGACTAGGGTTGAAGATTTTATTCATAGTGTAGATCCAAAGAACACTGGGGTGTGTGAGTTCTCTGAGGCCAATATGTCTATTAAAACCTAGACATACGTATTGGCCAACTAACATGAAAAGTACGCTTTTATTGTAATTCAGAGTAGCACTTGGCTCAAGCTAGTCAGAGTTTGCTGTAGTTCATGTTATAGTATCTGCAGCCTGGGCGAATAAAGCTCTGGTTAAACCACAGTAGGTGCCTTACAGTATCATGTGATTTAAATAATGTACTGTTCAAAGCAGGCTTTTCTGATATGTTTTAGCTAAACCAGCATTTGCATACTTAATGGAATTTTGAAACTCAGTTGCCAATTGTGGAAAGTTATTGTGTAAGTGATGTAATTAATTAAGTGATTACTTTTACTATACTTGAGGATTTCTATTGCTACTGCTACTTAATTTTTTACCCCAACATATTGCAAAACTTGAACGTTTTAGTCAATGACATTCATCTGTAGCTTTAGTTTCTTAGCAGATAATGATTAACGATTAAAAATATCATTCATTCTTGAATAATGATATTGTTGTGTGTTTTGGAGTTGAAAAAATAAACAGCAGTTACTCAGAACTATTGATTCTCTTTATCGGACTCTAGGATTTAGCAGCAGTGACAGTTTTGTGGATGCCTTAGTCTTAAAGTAAATACATAAAAAGATCTCAATTTGTTTTTTCAAAGTGAATGTTCCGTCTCTTTACGTTATATTCAATGTTGACTTATTTCATTTTCTTTTTCACCTCGGAACTAATGCAGGGTCCACTTGGATCCATGGATGCCTTGACTATTTGTTAGATTTACAAAAAAATTACCAACATTTTCCCAAGCCAAGTATAGCTTAAACCTAACCACAGGTGGAACACTGGATGTAAACCCAAGTCACCATTACAGTATGTCCAACTTCCAGCCTCAACATGTCCCTTTCGACATCTGTGCAGCATAACCCTAACTTGCCAATCATCCTTCATGGATTGGTCAACACATTGATTGTGAGCATAATCAAGGCAGAAGATGTGTTGTATTTGTATTTTTAAATGACAGGCTTGAAGAAACATAAAGTAGAATGGAGAGTTGGAGTAAGATTCAAGCAGGAGTTAAGTAAATAGAACAGATGTTACATTTGTTATGTTGTAGGCAAGTGTTACTCATCCAGGCACTTAGGATGTACCAATTACACAGCTAAAAGCACACCATCCCACACACACACACACATATACACTTATTTCACTGAAATGTGGAATCGTCACCACCTACTGAGACATAAGCTCATACGTTTAGAAAAGCAACCGAACACACACACATGGACAGTGCAGCCAGTTTTACCAGGGAATATGATGACTCAGCAATGACCCCCACAACATCTCTCTCGTCTTTCACACTCCTCTGGATTTTTTTTCTCAGCCCTCCTCCCTGGCCCTTCACATAACCCCCCCAGACTCCAGAGGGGAAAGGAAAGGGGGGATGAGAGGGGGTGGGAGAGGCGGGATGAGAAATTACAAGCAGCGGGTACGATAGGGCAAACTGTGTGTATGTGTGAGTGTGCCGAAATAGCCTAGGGTAAACACAGGCTAGCATGGGAACTTAATTCCTCGCACTGTGCCACTGTCAGAAAGCCCCGCCACTTCTCGGTTCCACGTCCCCTCTGTTCTCTCATTGGGCCGTGTAAATGGTTCTATAAGTATCATAACGTTTTTGGTGTGGGTTTTTTTTCTGGTGTGGCATGGTATTCGCCTTGGTATAAATATGGTAAAACATATGTACAATGGTCAAGGGAACAGTTTTGGTTTAAAGGCAAAAAAGTGTGACATTTTTGTATTGGAAGTGTTCTTGTTTCCATTTTTAGTCACATTAGAATTGAACACACTGATCACATGTCAGCAGGCTTTGAGTGCATGCAGGTAAACGTTCTATGTGAAGATTAAAAGAGGCACATTTCGTTGAGAACCAATTATCGTTTGACAAAGATTTAGCTTTTGTATTAGCTTAAAATTTGCTTTGCTACTTTCAAACAATCCTTATGTGTCTGAACTCTAACTGCTTTGATGTGTCTAAAATTCCACCAATGTAAACAACGTTATTTCGGTCAGTAATCCACTGGCTACAGTGGAACCCCAGCAGTATTGGTTATTGCTTCCAGATTCTTATTGTTGCTTAAAATATAACTAAGAATTTCAGCAGTCTTAAGGGAATTAAGTGACACAACTGCATAGCTTCTCAAACTGAACATTGTAACTTCAATTGCTTAGCAGCAACACAGGACTCAACCAGAGCCAAACGCTTACTGTTTATGATTCCAAACGTGTGTGTGTGACACATATTTGACACTTTTCACAGCTCTCCTGATACTTAGATAACAACACAGGCTGAAGTTAACGTAAGCATATTAACCCTAAAACAAATAAATATCCATCTTGTCTTCTCATTTTATACAAAATTAAGTACAGTGCGGTATCAAGACCAATCCTGCTATTGTTTAAATGTAATTTTCTGGTTCATGATTATTAAAAAGCAAATACAACCCTTGGATTTGCTTTCTCAGGCTATAGTGTGTGAATATGTTTACATCCATAGTGATGTCTAACATAAACACTGTGTCCTAAAATGCCGAAGCATGTACTGTTGCTAATTTCAGTGAGGCAGGCCATCATTATTCTGATCCCTAAGATGTAGAGACCACTGTATATCAGACGACAGTGACGGAGGACAGTGATAGAGTACCACAGCCCTGGGAAAGGACAGATAAGGGAAACAATTGGCCGAATTTTGGGTCATTTGGCAAGGAGAGAGAGTCGGGGCTAGCTGGGCACAGCCTTGGGAAAAAGTAGGAATCCCCCGGAGGAAGGCAGCATTGACCCAGCAGGGAGACTTATGGAGACTGAGCAGGAGAGCGCTGCTGGGAACCAAGTCCCTAATGTCCTGCCAGGATACTGCCTTCTCCCCTGACCCCCTCTGGACACACTATCACACAAACTGTAGCCCTCATTCGGCTTCAGGTCAGGGGCTTCTGGGCAGCTTCCCACCGATTAGGTTCCCTTGCTTCCCTCCTTCCATCAGAGGGCAAATAAAAGAGAATGATAGAGATGGACAGATTTTAAAATTAGTCTGGGGTTAAACTCTGGCTGTCACTTTCCATCCCACGTCCCTTCATTCTTGTTCCATCCATCTTTATATTGTGGAGAAACCCATGTCACTAAACACAGGGCCATAATCACAATCACTGGTGTGAGGCTTTCTTTGAGCACTTTTCAGTCACTGAAATAGGAAATAATACAATTTGTACATCAGTGTATGGTTTCGTTCCATGCATATGAAACATTTTGGATGATAGTGATGGTGTGTGATAGTGTGTTTAACGCTACTGGAGAATAACACTATATTCTACCTCCAAATATTGCCCGTTTTTTGGTGTTTGATATTGGTCGAGAGCAATCTCCAACACATTTCTCCAAAATCTCCCATACGTCTTCAGTTTGTTTGAGATCTGGTGACTGAGGTCAAAGCATTTCATAAACTTGTTAACATGTTGCAGGGGCTGGGGATCGTACCACCAACCCTTCAATTGGTAGACACTCATTTACTGCCCATTTTCCCCCCTAAACCATGGCCACTAGCTATTTTAGAAACAATAATTCACGTTCTGTTTGAAATAAGGTCATGTGCCGTAGCTATTCAACTAGCCAACGCAGAGTTTGAGGGAGTTTAGTGGTACCTAAAAGTTCAAAGAAGCTAACAATCTTCAAAACTCTGGGTTCTCTAGGAAAGTGTTCCCTTTAGCAAGGCACTAACCTCCAACCTTCGGAATGAACAAAAGGTGTCAAGACTATGATAATCTATACCCTCTATATTTAATATTTCTTTACTTTTCCATTATGTTTGATGCTACACTTTCCCCATGGGATTCTAGCAGTTTTAGGCTGTCTAATCTTATCTAGTGTGTTTGCACTTTTGAATGGTACAGCCTGTTATATCTGTGTGTTTACTGTCCTTGGGCCTGAACTGTGGATGAACCTGGTCCAATCTGCTTGTATGATGTGACCCGTTTTCATTAAAAAGTCTCCCCCCACCTCCACTCGTAATTAAAAGGCAGTGGGAGACTGGTGGTACCACCTTATATACCAGACTAGACAGTACCTGGCCTGAGGGTTACCACAATGTTTACACACCCACACACTTCGCACACAGGCAGGGGTTCAAAGAATATGACTTAGAGAAGGCTGATATGATAGTTTTGGATTTAAAGTTTCCATGGACAAAACTTGTACAGCATATTCGAGTGTTGGACAGATCAATGTCACAGTTAGTAAATATCATCTTTTTTATATTCGAAATTAGGACTTCTGACACGTTGGATGATATCTGGCCGCATTGCGACTTATGGCCGTAATTTTTTCTGGACTACTGACCCAGTGTAAGTAATTGAAAAATATTGTGATAAACATAACATCTACAATAGCTATAAGAGAACTTAACCACTTGTGTTATTAAGCTGCCCAAACTGTGAAAAAAATTGGACACACCAAGTATTCTAGAAGTTCAAAGAACAAGAGCAGCCTGAACTGCTTCTTTGGTAACATCGACCCACCATGAATGATCAAAAGAGGAGAAATCACATTATCTTTGTTCATGGTTTAACTTAAAATGCCAATTTAGACGGATTTCTCCGAACTGATTGAACAAGACTTGACAGCAGAACCACCAACAATTGCTAAATAACTTATCTTTGAAATGTTTGAAAGGAATGAACAACAAATCCATTATTGTTGTGCCAACATTACATTTGCATCACCCCAAATGCAAAACCAAGATATAATTCGGAACTAATATCAGAGATTAGTGATGTGCTTGTAGCAGTAATGGACTGAGTATTTTATTTTTTATTTTTTAAACCAAGGTTTTTAGAGAGCTTTTTGTCAACTGAAGGGGATACGTTCAATAAATAAAACAGAGGCATATAACAGAAGTGGAAGAAATGTAAAAAAACTGCAATCCTCTATCAAGAAATAAGTAATGGTATCACTTGATGATCTCAATTAGATCATATCTCCAAGTGTTGAAGTATCTAAGGGTGGGTTTCCTATGCTGCAATCAGGAAGGGGTTAGATGACTAGTTCCTAATGGCTCATATGTAAACAAACAGTAACTGCTTGTGAACTTGATCATACATCTAGCATAAGCACACATGTATACTATCTGATCTTACTCAGAGCCAGTGTAACACAGGATTAACTAGATTTCAGCAGAACATTGTTTGCAAAAACTGATAAGAAACTAGTTCACTGTGCTTCATCGCAACATCTGACCGCCACAAGAGGATGTTAAATTAACCTTGGGTCAGATTGTGACTGTGTTCAAAACATTGGCTACAACAGCAGTCTATATTAGCTAGAACAATATACAATATTATCTGTATGTTATGATGAGCATCTGGATCAGAATGTGTGTTAAAGTTAACACACATTAAAGAAAGGCATTTGGTTAAAGGATTGGTGCTCTTTGTGGGTCTTCTCTGTTTGGGTTTTGGATTGCATCAAGAGCCCAAAGACTCCAGTATGGCCATTATGTGCTCACACCATGGCCTTTGTGTAAAGGGTCTTGCCTTCAGCATGTGGGGCTTCCTGTCTCTGGGTGTGTGTGTTTAGGCAGGTCTGAGTAGATAATGGTCCTGGGAGGCTGAGCTGTGGTGGTGTAATGGAGACAGATAACCCAACTTCACTGTAAACACCTGTCTGTACACTTTGATTCATAGTATACACACATGTAGACACACACACAAATGAAGGTGTTGTAGCCTGCTAGCCTAATGCATGTGAATATTGTGTCTCCGTCGTGCCTCTTTTATCATTTATTGTATGGCTCCAATATGTTTTCTGTCCTGCCAGGGTTTTGGCCTTTGGCTCAGACAATATGGTATAAACAATTTGAAGGATTTCTTTTCCACCAGTCAAGACACTATAAATACTGTTGACTGACTGCTGGGTAACAAAGACCAAATGAATTAATGCCAAAGTACAGTACTACAAAACCGGTATGTTGGTACAATTATGTAATTTTTTGGGGAGATGTGTTCCCAATTAATTTCCTACCTGGTGTTGAGTATTCCATGAATATGTTCAGTTGCATATTATAACGTTTCTTAACCGATACACGTATAGCGCTGAGGTTTTTCAAGATTCAGGCAAGATATTGGGTTCTGAAGCCATTGATAATGTAAGGGTGTGGCAACTTTCTTCCATCTCTACAATATTGCATGCTTGTTAAAAGACTGTAAAAAAGCCTAAGCATTACGTTTGGATGTGTTCAGATGTGAATTACCATTGGCAACTTAAAAAATGGCAGCTCGATGGTTAGATACAAGTTCAAAGATTAGTGCCTAGAGAATGTTTGAAATACATCTTGCAGAATTTGTCTAAGCTGTGGCGAAGCGTTGTCAATCGATACACTCATCACAAAGGGGTTTAACTTTTGAATACATTTTGATATTATCTTTTTAGAAATCTTGGCTCTGTCAACTTATTTTCAAGTGAATTAAAGAGTTGTGAGCAAGCATAGAAATGGATGTAACCGAAAGAGAATGTTATTTTAAATGTCATCGGAAAACGGTAGTCCAATGACTTGCTCCAAAGCAGTTTTACTTTTATTAGACAGAACATTGCAAGACTGATATTAAACCTAGAGATCAGATGCTGATGAATTGGTTTATGATTGAATCGCCATATCAATAAAATATTTGCCTTTGGATACATTGGACTCAAAATGGTGAATCTCTCAGGATCAATCAGTCTTTTGTTTTTTAAACTTCCAGACAAAAAGTATAGTATACTTCATAGCAGTGTGATTGGCCACCTTTCATGAAGAAAAAACATACTGTGTTAAAAAGACAACTCCCAGTTCACATCTACTGCCAATGTGTAGAACCAATGCAGGAATATGTACCTTTATGTAGAAAGACCTTAAGTAATCTTTTTTCTCATCTACTCTTCTCTGAAAGCATGTAGACATTTAAATGCCTATGGTTTCTGGATATGGTGTTCATTTGGTTAAGCAACAGGCCCTTGTGGTTTGGTTGCGTGCACTACTGTGCAACTGAGACGACCCTGCCTGGATCTGTTCATGTGTCTATACACATGGCTGTTTCTGTTTATGGTGTGTGTGTGTGTGTGTGTGTGTGTGTGTGTGTGTGTGTGTGTGTGTGTGTGTGTGTGTGTGTGTGTGTGTGTGTGTGTGTGTGTGTGTGTGTGTCTGTCTGTGTGTCTGTGTGCGTGCGTGCGTGCGTGCATGTGTGTGTGTGGACGCCAGGCTGTCTCCAGCGGAGGAGGAGGCCCAGTGTGTCAGTGTGGAGGTGGAAGGGGAGAGCAGGGCTAGCCTCTATAAATCAGGCCAGATTACAGAGAGGCCTGCAACTCCCTTCCAATACCCGGCCTCCTCTGCTTTATGTCACCCGACACACACACCATTAACACTGTATGGTTTGGTAGACACGATCGTAGGCCTTCAATATGGAGTACAGTAGGCATTTTCCTATTGCAGCTGACAAATTTAAAATGTTCTTATCTCTGTCCAACATGATTTCAAATTCATATTTATGTGCCAGGGTTACATTTCAGTTTGATAGAAGACTATTTGGATTGATTTTACATTGAAAAAGGGATGGATAAACTCAGTGCATAGGAGATTAACAAATACAATTCCTCCACTGATAATCGCTAGCAGAGCAGAAGACATGTAGCCACGAGACATGTTCAGTTTTGATTTAGAGCTAAAGCCACAGCTACAGGCAGTTCTCCAAATACCTGTCCTATGCCATATTTGTATGCCCATACTTCCAGCTTAGATTGTAGAAACAAGTTTTTCATAGCAACTTCAGGTAGTATTTGTAATCTCTAACAGAAAAACATACACAAATTAAGGGATTGGGTATACTAAAGAAATACATTATAACACATCATATTATAAAATACTCTATGTACTGAAATACATTTGGCAGCACATACACTTTTAGTTTAACTGTGACTGTATTTGACGGTAAAGCAAACAAACAGAAAATAACTCTGTGGTTTGGGCTCTAGTGAGTTTCGACGGTCAGTGCGAATTGTATGCATGTTAAATGTTATTCATGCACTAATCATGATCTTAACTAATGGCTAAGGCTTTTAGCTACAGCATGTTAACCAGGTGTTGTTATTCCATTCACCAGATTTTATAATGTATTAAACCAGAGGAACAACTTGTTGGAAGATTTATTTTTTCTATAAATGGTTTGTCTTCATTTTGAAATTAGTTTTGCATATAAAAGTCTCAGAGTTTCATGTAGTTTCTGAGCCATATTATAGAGCGGTGTTCTGGTAATGTTACTGATAATGTAAGATGATTGCCTTCTGTGGCTAATATATTGAAGACACCAGAAGAAAAACATGATGTAGCTTGTAACCAGAAAGCCTTAGTGTGGACCAATTTCTTTTAATAATTATTTAACAGACTTTAAAATTATTAAATCTTCTTGATTCCAGCAGTAAGCCTTTGAATTATGGCTGGCTGGCCCAAAGCCATTGGAGTTTGTTCCACATGCAAATGATTTCACCTTGATTTTGAATTGCATTCGGTGATGAAAGCAATGTGATATATTTTTACTGTAAAGAAAATTGATACCATTTGACATACAAATGGAAATACTGAATGTATTTTGATGAAACAGTTTTACCTAAGGGTGTCTTGCTCTCTAGCACATATCAAATAGCAAGTAGACCTTGAGTAATGTGAAGCGGCAGCATACCACATATCCATTGCCAAAACTTTTACAATAACATATTGGTGATGGTTCAAAATGTCAAACTCTGTCAAAGTCATTACAAGAAGCTCATCCAAGGTCCTGAATAATCAGTGCATTCATCCTAGATATCCGTACTGTATCTTTGTATCTTTGTAGACATTTTGCAGTCACAACCGTGTTTGATTTTATTCTTTCTAAATCAAGCCTCTCTCAAGCTCTTGGCTTTTGATCTGTGGATAGGGCTTTTAATTTGTCCATTTTTCATCTCTGACACTGAGAGTGATTATTTGTTATGTTTTCAGTAGCCCTATCGTTTGTGCAGCTCACATCACCCGTCTATATAATCTCCCTCCTAAACCTTCCAATGTAAAATAACGGTTTTCATGTTTTTCTTTCCTATTTTTGGGCAAGGAAAGCCGGCAATAGGATGTTAGGTCCATCCAGCACTTTCTCTCTGTTCTCTCTCACCATGGTTTGGAATTTAATTGTGTTTTGACAACTCTTTTCCATGGCAGGCCCAATTATAGCCTCCAGTTGGGCTGGTAATGATAGTTGTTAATGGGGTGAAAAATGGACGTGCATCTCTGACAGAAACCATAAGCAGATCCTTTGAAAGGAGACGTGGAAGCCAAGGAAAGCACAGACAGGAATGACCTCGCTGTGCTCCCGTCCTCTGAAGGCCTTTATATAGCATACATCGCTCCCAGTATGTCCTCTGAGGCATTTACTGTCCTATTATGTGTATATGTCCGCCATTTTGTCGCTGTTAAACTGCAGTTGGTAGCAGCGCCAGGGCGACTGTATGAGGCCATGGGAATGACTCTGAGCGACCCATCACACACACAGACACATTTCTAAATGTCGTCAAATTTCTCACGCTTTTATCTGTCCCTTCCGCTTGCTTCTCCTCCTCCTCCTCCACAACCTCCTTTTTTTCCCCTTGTTTTTCTTGTTGCAGGGAAAGTATTGATCGGCCTCTTCCCAAAGTTATTTTTAATCAAAGATAAACAAGGACTCCACATTTCCTTGGGAGATGTGGGGTTGCCCGAAGTGTCTTGCCCTTTCTAACAGTTTTTTTAAGCTCGAGGGAGGCGTTGAATGAAGAAAAAGATGTGAGCGTGAGGGCTGAATTGCATAAGGGGGGTGGGGGGTTGGGTCCGGCGGGTGTTTAGAGAATAACACAAGTGCCACCAGTGAGTGGGAGACGTGGGAAGTCCGGCTTTAGTCTCAGTCAGTAGTAGCACATCCTATTATTATCCCAAACTGTGCGACAACGCTGACCAGAAGAGACCCTAAACACACACACACACAGTCAGAGTTCTCCCCTCTCTCACACAGGCACAGGCCAAGCCATTCCCAAGTCTTATTTCTTCTGGACTTTATGGGAACACTTAAATTTAGCCCTGGCAGGGAGTGCAGGCATAATAATCAAAGCTCTTGTCACCAGGCTCCCAGTGCTAGGTGGTCTGGCTGATCCTGAGGGAAACTCTCACCCAGTGGAAGACGTTTCCTTTTTTGCACATTGGCACATTAAGGACCTATAAAAAAAATTCTCTTCTGCCCATGCCCGTACTAGTATAATTGACACCTCTGAAACACACCACTAAAAGCACAGAAAGGGAAATGGCTTTAACTAGTGCTGGATTGAGCTGGGATAATTTTTGAATGCGGACAAATGACTCCATTTGTACTCTGAAGAACTTCATGGGAGTTAATTGTGTATTTTATTTAAAGTATGACTTTGACCTAATCAAGTTTAGTAGGATCAAGCTTTTGATTTCCAAACGGTACCAATTTATTTCTATTCAGTGACAGCTTCTTCAACTTAATGCTAAAACAAAAATGAACACAACATGAAAACGTGTGAGGGTTAAGGCCTCCACGCGCTTTTTGTATCTAATAATGGTGATTAGAAACTGCTACTAGTGTTTTGGTTTAATGTTGGATAGATTCGATAGATTAATGATCCAATCTGAGTGAAAGCTCACTGCCAAATGTAACTTAAATGACACCATCTTGTAAATTCTACACCAAGCTCCATACCCTACCCTGGTGCATGTGTGAGTTTATATGAGTTCATCCAACGCAATTTTAATGTTATTCACAGCGTGAAAGCCCCCATGAGGTCAAAGGTGATTAGGCGCTAAGGAGGTCTTTGACACTTGACCCACAAGGTGGCTCCCCACAGAGATTAACTGTCACCACCTGGAGAGGACAACTAATTTGCCTATGATTTGTGTATACAGTCATCTTGTGTTTTGCTAGTGTGTTCTTTGTGATGACAATTTGTTTGGCAAACCCATCTCTAATGTCTGTTCTCTCTTTGTCTTTTCCATGCTCTTCATTTGGTGCCATCCAATGGATCCTAACAGGTCAGTTTCTTTTTGTTTCTCCCTGTGTACCTTTTTCTGTCTTACCAATGTTTGACATAGCGCATTTTAATATAGTGCAGTTAAGGCTTGACGAGTGCGTAAAAGGCTTGATCACTCAAACTACAAAACACAGAATAATTTGCGGTGTTAAGAATTCTGCTGCCACTTTGCCACAATTTACAATTGTATTGTGCTCAAACCACTGAAAACTGTTCTAGAACCATCTGTAGTTCCTCAGGATAATCCGCCAACATTTTTGGTGTCAGTTTTCACTCTTTTCTTCTTTTATTTTACAACTCTTCTAAATAAAAATCACTGGCAAAGAGGTCTGGTTAAAATCCCCATGAAATTGAGAGGTGAAGAGGTTGCCTTTTAAGTGTATCTTTATAAGTGACCTCTTGCTTCACAAGTGTAAATAAAAATGTACAGCCAATAAAACCATCACACATTTGCGATCAGTCCTGTCCCTACACCACTATTTTCAAATCAAACTAGAAGCATTTCTCACCATAACTCATGAGCTAACATTTTAGAAGGAAGAAAATGTTGGCAAAACTACTTTATATTTTATATAAAATATTTTTTGACAAGAGCTACTTTCCGAGATATTTCTGCATCCATTTGTTTATCCCTCCAACAACAAGTGTCGCCAGGTAACAGGATATGTTAATGGTATATAAAATCCATATATACAGTGGGGGAAATAAGTATTTGATTCCCTGCCAATTTAGTTAGTTTACCCACTTACAAAGAACTGAGCAGTCTGTCATTTTTATGGTAGGTTTATTTTAACAGTGAGAGACAGAATATCAAAGAAAAAAACAGAAATGTACATTAAAAAAAAGATATAAATTAATTTGCATTTAATTGGGGGAAATAAGTATTTGATCCCCTTGCAACCAACAAGGATTCTGGCTCCCAAGGACCGGTTAAATAAGTCCTCTCCCTTTAAGAAAGTACTCCTGATGTCAACTCGTTCCCTGGATAAGAGACACCTCTCCACAATCAATAAATCAGATTACAACCTCTCCACAATGGGAAGACCAGAGACATCTTGTGATCATGGTGGAACTAATGTCTAAGGACATCATGGACAAGATTGTGGACCGGCACAAGACTGGAATAGGATACAGGACCACCAGCAAGCAGCTTGGTGAGAAAGACAACTAGCTTGATAATTAGAAGATGGAAGAAGCACAAAATGACCATCAATCGCCCTCAATCTGGGGCTCCACGATCTAAGATCTTGCCTCTTGGGGGCATCAATGATCATGAGAAAGGTGAGGGATCAGCCAGTAACTACACAGGAGGGACTTGTTAATGATCTGAAGGCAGCTTGGACCACAGTCACCAAGAAAACTATTGGTAACACACTGCTCCGTAATGGAGGAAAGTCCTGCAGCACCCCTGCTCAAGAAGGCACATGTAGAGGCTGTCTGAAGTCTGCCAGTGATCCTCGGAATGATTCAGAGAAGGCTTATGAGAAGGTGATGTGGTCAGATGAGACCCAAATCAAGATCGTTGGCATCAATTTGACATGTCAAGCATGGAAGTGGAAACATGATGCTTTGGGGGTTTTCTCTGCTAAGGGGACAAGGCGATTCACCGCATCAAGGGGATGATGGACGGGGCCATGTATCGTAAAAGTATTGGCTGATAACCTCCTTCCCTCAGTGAGGACACTGAAAATGGGACATGGATAGGTCTTCCAGCACGACAATGACCCAAAACATAAGGTCAAGGCAACTAAGGAGTGGCTAAAGAAGAAGCCCATTAAGGTGATGGAGGGGTCTAGCCAGTCTCCGGACCTCCATCCCATAGAAAATCTTTGGGGGGAGCTGAAGCTTCCAGTGACCAAGCATAGTAAACTAACTAAATTGGCAGGGGATCAAATTTTATTTCCTCCACTACTGTATATACTCCAACATGCCGGAAAAGTATATATTGTGGAAGTAAGATAGCGTTGGAACTTTTGGAAAGCTAGGCTAGTTTTCAAAAACACTAAATCCCCCCAAAAATAAATATAGTGGACTTGACCTCTTCAACCTTAAAAATTATTTGAAAAAATATGTTCATAATTTTAAGATTGATATTTATTTAAGATTTTGTATTTTTCTTTATGAGGATCTCCATTAGCATTAGCATGATCATTTGCTATTCTTCCTGGGGTCCATACACAAACAGGTTAACACACATTACACACGATATTCACATAAACAACATATTGGTCACTTTTGGAGAGACATACTGTAGTTAAAGGGGGGAAAGAGTGGGGAAGACACAGAAAATGTTCCAGAAGTTGGGTTCGAACCCGGTTTTCTCCGCAATACATAGTCCACTAGCTCTACCAAGTGAGCTATACCGCGAACCAAACATCCAGATATTTAATTGTTGCCACAGACAGCTTTGGTCGAACACAGAGTTGTGTAAATCATGTAAGTAAGTCACCACGTCCCAGTGCCGGTGATGTCATTCCTGAATAACTTCCCACAACATGAGCAGGGTTGCGTGTTCTGCCGGCCAAGCTTTATTGCTCTATCTGTCACTGCCAGCATTTCAGATTTTTTCACACTCCCAAGGTGAAGAGGAATGAATGATGGCCGACAGACTTGGCTTTCCTCATTCCCTCATTTTGGTCAGTCAGTCAGTCAGTCGGGTGGATGAGCGGAAGTTAGGCTGCTCATCAATCCTTCCACTGAGAGAGAGAATTCTGAGGAAGTGAAGGTGTAGGAGGCTTGGTCTAGCCAAGGGAAGTCCCAGCAGGAATACACACACACACACACACACACATATATGCACAGAGGAAGAATAACACTCATATATCTGGCATGTCAACAATTGGCCTCTGTTTGCTCAGCGCTGACACCAGCACAGCGGAACTGCTACTGGAGTTTCTCATCACGCTTGTTTTTCCATTTGTGCGTCTGTCAGTCATTACAAAAATGATTGCTTGAATAGTATGTGTGTTGGCCTTCTTTTACAATCTGTATTGTTTTGCATGAGTGCACCTTAGGCATTCCTTTTAATGTATGTTAGAATGTGTGTTGTTTGCTATTAGCCAGACTGGCAAACACAACTTCTACAACACTCCTGAGATACTGTGAAATGTTTATAGCAGCATAGTGATGCAGTGATGACGTTTTTTGGGGGGAGAAAATGGCATTGCATGGGCTCCCTCGCCAAAAGGCAATGGGATTTTGGGATATTGCAGAAAATGAACTTTGGGGCAAAAAACCCTTTTTGAATTTGTACAGCTTTTGTTCAGCAGGATAACCCCACTTTTAGGATCTTTGAAGCATGAATGCAATCAACAGAAGTCAAAAGATAACATTAGGCTATAGACAACTGTCGCATGACTGCCTGTCACCACTAAGCCAAATGTGGACTTGTGTTCCTCTTTTGACATTTAGTCGTCTCATATTGTCGATGTCGAATTAGTCTTACTTTGAGTTAGAGGCGAGGGACCCAGAAGTTATGAACTTATTTCTGGGGAAGGGACTCTCTGTCTAGGTGGTTTTGTCTAACGTTTGAATAAACTTCAATATTAAGACAAGTTTGACAAGAAAATTGTTTAAAAGATTAGCTACAGTTTTACCTCTGCAGGCCTTAGAATTGGAAATCATTCTTTGGTTGCTACTTCCAGATGCAGTGGATACAACCATACAGTATGAACGAAAAAGGTCGAATACCACTTATCCAGCATCACCCAAAAATATTCTTTAGTTCTGTTGTATTACTTTAAATATTAATACAATAAGAGTAAGAATAGCAAGGGGGGAAAAAACATAAAAACATATATTTGCAGAGGTGGTTTAATAAAATATGATGTAATATGCAATAGTGAGAAATGTACTAACATAGACATTTGAAGAAAATTTACAGTAATGTTTACTTGGGTACCTTTAGTTAAAAACACTTCTAGAGTCCGCTGCAAAAGATACTCTAAATAAATCAAATCTAACTCTGTATGATGGATTGTTCCCATTTGATACAGAAAAGATGAATTGTACCTTGTTATCATTTATGGAATCTTACTTACTGTCAGGTCAAAAATGTGAAATCCAATACTAGTTGATGACATACTTCACACACTGAAAGAACTGAAACGTTGACTTTAATTAAATGTATTTTGTCAACAAATGTCCCATAACTGTGGTTAGTTAGTTGAAAGCAATAATATTAAGTTGAAGCTAATTGAACTTTATATTATGTGCTTTCAACTAACCTAATACAGTTATGTGAAAACTGTTGACAAAATACATTTAATTTATTAATAAATAATGTAATTTCCATCAACTCATCAGCATTTGTAAATGTCAGATAGCAGGCAGGTACATTATTAAACATGGACAAGTTCACCACTACCTTTTTTACACGTATCTCACCACAACTGTACATGATTAAATGTCAACTTTGGGCCATAACTTTTATCCATCTATTCAATTTGGTTTCCTTTTATAAAGAACGTTGCAAGCTTACAAGGCTGCTAGCATGGCTGTAGGCTGTAGTCGTCTCTCCTCTGTGTGGAGAAATCACCTCCATGAATAATGCTCCACTTCTGTCTCTTTTTTTTCTGACTGGACTTTTGCCCACTTCTCCTCTGTAGGGATTTCCTAAACTAAAGATCCAAAGATTGGATTTAAATGTACTTAGCGGAGTCAGGATCGCCTTTTTTGACAGATGAGGTGGAAAAGGCCCGCAACATTTTTTATTCCTGAGGAGTATCAAGAATACTATTAAGTTTTGTCCATGAAAAATCTTTGTCTGTAGTATGTGGAGGGCCTTTTTTCTGCGATGTGGAATGGATACTTTAGTTTCAAGTCTTACAAAGTCATCCCCACAAAGGCTGTGAAGAGGGGTTCCACTAAAAGTTATTGCCCTCAGAAAAAGAAATCACTTAGCTTCATGTTTGATCTTCCTTATGAAATATGCCGTCAGACAGCGTTTCATATAATCCCTTACTGTTCGTGGCCGACGAGGGGCCTTTTGACAGCCGTAAATTACAAAATGGCCGACCTAAGCAGAGGAGCCATAAAAAAAAGGAAGAAAAAGGAAAGGGAAGGATGGCAAAAACACACTTTGGTAACCTAGCATCGCCCCCGCTCCTGCTCCAGCTCCCCATGGGATCAAACAAGAGGGAGGATCTGGACGTAAATCATTTCCTTCAAGTGGTGAACTCTCAGGGCCGGCAGAATGAGTCAGACGTGTGTGTGTTCATATCAAGTGGAGGCATCGCAGCAACACTTTGCCAGAAAGCCTGGCTGCTTTTCTCTCACACTCTTCCTCAAACGCTGGAAAATGTTGGTCTTTGAAGTCCTGATAAGGCAAATTCATCACATTCTCCGTGTTGCTGCTGAAGCTGAATGAAGTTAAGTCTGCTGATATTTATTGAGAGGTACCGCGAGTGCAAAGGGGGCAAAAACCCTTTCATCCTATCAAAGAAAAAGTTAGTTACACTGTTACAACATTTCATCAAATGCTGGTTTACATTCAAAGATAAGCTAATGTACCTCGGTAATGTTGTTACTTCTCTGAACAAATTTTACTCAAATGAAAGCTAATGTTTTGAGAGAAACATTTTAAATAATGTATTTATTTAATGCAATTACTGTTGCAACATTTCACACCAATTATGTATAGTAAAAAAGTTATGCCAAACAGAACTCAACTTTGTTTAAATGATTAATTACAAGCACTTCAGCTTCAACTGCAAGTTTCATACAATAATTAACATACAAAAGTTGGTAAAATTGCTGTTTTTTTTAAGCTTGTAACTGTCATATTCGGAGTGAATCAGCACACTTTATTTTTCATTAACAAAAACATTTCTTGGACCTTGAGTCAAGATATTCTTTTCTTGATAAAACCTACCTTTAAAGGTAAAGAGAATTAGCTTATTCATTAGACAATTCCCACTGTATTATGAAAAAGAAAGGTAATTCAGTTTTTTTCAACAGTCTTTTGTTGCAAATCAAAAATGTCTTCAACATAAGAGTGATAAACCTCTCCTGAAATCCCCATGTCACCTGTGGCTTTAAAACTCTGTCAGTAAAACATCTTGACCAAAGAGTTGATTTATTAGTCCGCGTTAGGATGTTACAGAGAGTCCCCCCCCCATATCTGCGTTTCAGTACACCTAATATCCCCGCCTGCCACCGTGTTCTTTTCTCAGAGTGAGAAGTGAACATTTATAGCTCGCTCTGATATTAATTCTTTATTATATTCTCCTTCCTTTGACAAAGCCCCTGTTTTTCTTTGACATCTTCTCCCAGCTCTCATGCAGGTCTAATGAAATTCCTTGGTGTAACTGTGTGTCTGTGTGTGTGTGTAGGCTTTGGTGTGTCAGAGGTGGACATTTTTTTTACTTGCCCGAGGTACCCTCTTTTCACTTTCTGACTGTTTTACTGTTAAACGTGTTATTTTTCACAGAGGATTATTGCAATCTAATGCTAGTCAAAGACCCTGACAGGTGTGTGTGTGTGTGTGTGTGTGTGTGTGTGTGTGTGTGTGTGTGTGTGTGTGTGTGTGTGTGTGTGTGTGTGTGTGTGTGTGTGTGTGTGTGTGTGTGTGTGTGTGTGTGTGTGTGTGTGTGCGTACCCGTTTGCGTGTGTGAGTGAGAATTGCATTGTGTTTTCTTGCTTACTTGCATGTGTGTGTGTACGTGTTTTCTGGCATGAGGATGTTGTGAGCACTGGGTGAGAAGAAGCAGAGCCTTGATCTGCTTTCCATCACAGTGAGCTGCCCAGACCCGACTTAACACACACACGCACGCACACACACACACACACACACACACACACACACACACACACACACACACACACACACACAAACACACCTATCCACACACGGTGGATTAAAGCAGCCAATAGCTAAACAGAAGCACTCTTCACAAGAAGGCCGAAACATGACTAAACCTCACGTAGCGCACATGTAGAACACAAAACGGCACCTTACTACAAATAGATTTCATATAGCTAATGTTGTTTTGTAATCTGTGATATTGCTAAAAACAACTCAATATCTGCACCATTGTCACACAGCAGTGTTTTGCATTTACTGTCGTGTACACATAGTAGCTTATCTAAAAGTTTCCCAATTCCACAAGCAGTGTTTGAAGAAAGAAGTTACTTATTTACTGTAAATAAGAGTTGCCTTTCTTAATTGTAAAAACTACTTTTTTACCATAAAGATCCTGAAAACCTGAAACAAGTCAAAGTAAAATTAATCATTAAAATATACTCAAAAGTAGGAAAAGTACTCATCCTGCTCTATAGAACATTTCAGAATCATATTACTGGATCATGATCCGTCTATCACTTAAGGTGAAGCTCATTTTAATTACTTTATAAACTGCTGCTGGATATCTTCACCTATGATTAAATGTCAATGCTATTAATTAGTTGATTTATATTTTGTATTTGCTAATAATCTGAGTCTGTTGTCAGATAAATGTAGTGGAGTAAAATGTACATTTACTTCAAAAATAAGTAAATAGAAGTATAAAATGAAAATACTCAAGTTATGTACACATATCTTGTAATTGAACTTAAGTACAATCAGCTAGTAAATGTATAAAAGATAGAGGAGCCTATTTTAGCTAAGTGAAACAAGGAAGAAATAGCAGATACAAAATAAGCAGTGGTATATCAAAGCCATATATCAAGCCAGTATATGGAATAAAACAAAAACGTTGTCTCTGAGAGTCACCCTAAAACTTTTTTCTCAAGAACAAACCACAAACACATAGGACACATCATACAGGGTACTATAATGGGGACGAATAAATTCCTATTGTAAAAAAAATTGTCAAAGAAAGAAAAAGTACGGAAAATAAAGATGAATCTACATGCACATTTTGAGTGAAAGAGGTTTAAAATAATTAAGAACCTGAATAAAGTACCGTATGTCTGATTGGATTTCCAACACTGTCATACTCTTACAGTTATTTCTGTCAATTATCTGAACTTTTTGTGTTCAAAACATGCAGCTATCTCATTAGATACGTATTTTGAGACCCTTTTTGAAACTACAGAATAAGGATTGTAAGGACTTTATGTCTGTTATCGAGAGCTTAATGAAGTCACATGTGATACAGCGTCCCTCAACACTACACATCAATGTCATTACAATAGCCAGGGTGACATCCTGTAATAAACATGTCATCGCAGGCTTTATATACTGCGCCACATACCACTGGCTGTATTTCGAGTAGTTAGAATAGATGTAATACTCAAACACTTCTTGAATCTTACATCATAAGCAGTTTTCTTTTGCTCCAATATTCATGTAAGACATGTTAATGCCGCTTCCATACAACTGTTTGTTAATCTTAAATAAAAGCGTGGAACTAAAGGGCAAATAAAAAACACTTATTTTAAAAAGGGGCCTTATCTGTGATGTCACAGCAAGTATTCATCATCTAATCCAATACGGTTTCAGTGACGTCAACAATTGAGGTTTGAAAGATTTTACCTATAGAAAGCAGCAATACTTAGTTTCTATTTTTTTATGGGTATTTCACTCCGAATCAATAGATGTTACAATTTTATTACACTCTAAATCAGCGAAAATGAAATACTAATAAGTCCTCAAACATACCGTATCTATATGCAACTCAACAAGAGGACCTTGTTTATATTTTGTGCATTTTGCTGACTTTGTATACATAGTAAATACGTTTTGTAAGCATTTTGTGTTGGCACTTTTTTTATTTCCTACCTTATACTACAACTGCTGCAGTTACCCTCGGACTTTATACAGTTCAGGCTTATCTTACCTTAAAAGCGAAAAAATCATTTAAAATAACATTTATTTACAAACATTTTAACCTATAACTTTTGAATCAGGAAATATTATTATATCATGTTCTAAACTTATCAAATTCTTCCACTTCTGTTGCGTTTCGTCTGAAAAATAACTTGGCGATGATGGTCGAATACATACATGTACATGGTTCTGGTTTCAAGTGTGTGTGTGTGTGTGTGTGTGTGTGTGTGTGTGTGTGTGTGTGTGTGTGTGTGTGTGTGTGTGTGTGTGTGTGTGTGTGTGTGTGTGTGTGTGTGTGTGTGTGTGCGCAGGAAATAGAGTCATCAAATGATAGAAAGGCAGGGTGCTGAGAGCTGAGGCCCGCCCTCAGCAGAATGGGCCTGATGTGTGTTCCCGTGCCAATATTTCAGTATATGTGCTCACGCTTGTTTGCTGAGATGAGGGGTGTTAAATTGTCAGACCCTTTTCACCCTCACGTGTCATAAGTCCCATTTATAGTCCACTGATCCACGCAAGCTGTTTCGCCTCACCCTGTTCTTCCTGAGAGGGTGTTAGCGGCAGTGGTGGAAAGTTACTTAGTACATTTACTCAAGTACTGTACTTGAATACTCATTTAGGTGATTTTACTTTAGTATTTACATTATTTGTACTTTCCCACTACAATTCAGAGGTAAATTGTGTACTTTTACTCCACTGCATGTATTTAATACCTTTAGTTACTGTACGGGTTCGGATAAATGATGTGAAATATAATCAACCCTTAAATCAGACTTTGGTCCCACCTGGAGTAAATTCAGCAGCTACCCTGCAGAATACAAAGTCATTAAAACTAGCTGCATCTTTACCAGCTCTGAGAACACTTTAATGATCAATCATTATAAAACATATCAGAGATATTATTCTGAAATGGACCAATCAAACAATGACTACTTTTACTGTCGCTACTTAAAGTACATTTTGATGCTCATATTTTTCTACTTTTACTGGAGTAACATATTTAATGCAGGACATTTACTGTAACAGAGTAGTCCTACACTCTGGTACTTCTACTTTTACTTAAGTACAAGACCTTGGTAGTTCTCCCACCTCTGGCTAGCGATGTCGCTAGCGTAGCATTCCCGCGTTTGTTTTGGTCTCTTGTTAGCTTGTTACGCCTCGTTTTTCAGTGTGTTTACAGGGCGGGGATATCCCCACATCTGCTTGCACCACCCCTCCCATCCACCTCCTACTCTTATTCCCACCGCTATTTGCCCCCAGCATGGCCCCCGCTTCACCGCTGAACTCATCAGCTTGGCGAGCCCAGGAGTGCTGGGTCCCAGAGGAGGCGCGGGCCCTGCTCATCCAACCAGCTTAGGAGGGTAAGGATTGGGTTCAGGCGACAGGTGCCAGAGGGACCGGCCAGTCCCTTCGCAACACACAGACACACAGACACACAGACACACTAAGACACACACACACACACACACACACACACACACACACACACACACACACACACAAACACACACACACACAGAAATACATACACACTGAATCTGGCCGTGCCTTAATCCCCAGCCAGCTGTTGCAGTTGCTAGCCCAATCAGTCTAAAGTGTCGAGCGCTGGGGAAGCTTGTCGTTGTGTGTGTGTGTGTGTGTGTGTGTGTGTGTGTGAGTGTGTGTGTGTGTGTGTGTGTGTGTGTGTGTGTGTGTGTGTGTGTGTGTGTGTGTGTGTGTGTGTGTGTGTGTGTGTGTGTGTGTGTGTGTGTGTGTGTGTGTGTGTGTGTGTGTTATAGGGAGGTGGGGGGTCAGGTAGCCGCCACGCATGCCAGTCATCCTCATAGTCCGGGAACCAGAACCCCCCCGATGATGGCCCGGGCGCCCCGGCCTGATAGATTCGTAACACATGTTCCCCAGGCACTGTCAGCATGCACTCACACACACACACACACAAATAATACACTCTCATTCATTATCTTGCTGGTCTCAGATAGGCCCAATCCTATCACAGTCCACCCCAAAGGCCAGCAGAGGTGAGATGGGGCAGACACTCGCTGTCCTCACCCCCCCACCTCCATCCCCTCTTGCAGTTTTAGCCGGCCCATCCCTGCGTGACCCTATAGACAGGGGCTAATCCATCAGGAGCAGGGGCGGGGGTGTTTTGGTAAGGGTTATGGAGGGCGCTGCGTCTGCTGTCAGGGTGTATCGCTGCCAGTTCATGGCTCATGTCATCGCTGGGCTTTTTCAACATCCAGCAGATTATTGCTGGACGGTGCTGAGGTTATCCCCAAACACTCACAAAGCCAGAAGCAAAAAATGCCCAGGCCTGTGTGTGACACGCAGGCTAATATTGCTGAAATATAATAAAATCCTTCAAATTGTCATCATACCAGTTTTAATTCCTAATTTCCCTTTTCTAATTGTAGTTGCAACAAACAGAGTTCCCTCTCCAGAAGCTGAAGAAGTCAACAAGTACAAGTTTAATGACTTTGTTTGTTAGTTTCCAAGGGCGACATAAGAAACAGCTTCAGGCCATGTCAGCTGATTTGTCTTTATTTGATTAATAGAAAATGTCGTTGGAATTTGTATTAATTGCCACAAACCAATTGCCAGGGAGTGTTTCCAAACAGGAGCAATTCATACCAAAGTCTGAGCACAAGAACATAATTAAAATGACATTCAACTGTGTCCATTAGCAGGAAATCAAACCGACATTGTTCATACCAAAAGCTGTGATTAAAATATATTTTGGGATATATATATCTTAACATAACTTGGGAGTCAGGGTCTACTGCACAATTAAACATTTTAAACATGAGATGCCTAATAATTAATTAACAAGGATTGCAAATGAATAAAAACTGTGATTATGGCGTCAAAATATAGGCTTTCGTTTTATATATATTTTCAAATTCCAAATAAGGATAAAGGTTTGGGAAAGTTTCACAGCAATTTTCTCCAATCCTTTCAAGTATGTCTATGCTGACAATTTGATTAAAACATAAATACGATTTGAACCTGCACGCACACTCATTTCACCCAAAAATGTATATATATCCCGGTATCAGACACTGCATTTGACAGAATGTGTTTAACGTGCAGTTGGAAACACCACATTTATGAGCTCTTAACAGAACAGATGGAGACAAACACCGCAGCCCCAAAGATGGAGATGATAAACACAAAATCAAGGATCTAGCAGATTACCAGAAGAAGCTGATAACCCACCCAAACTAATTTCATCAGCCAGGCTCTCAGGGGAGTGTAATTAAAGTGTTGTTTCCGAGGCTTTACTTCCTTCTTTCCTTCCTTCGTGACAAAAATACAACCTCTTTCCTGCAGCGCACACCACGGCTATCATATTTATAATGTGGGTGTCAGTAAAGCAAATGCTAGTCTTGAAACAATTTACTTGAAAACAATTTACACGGACCATATCAAAACCATTTTTCCAATAAGTGCAGTAGGTGCAATTCAGTGTATGAAGTGTAGCAAAAGTGAGTAGTTACAAGTAAATCCCTCTGATTTGTTTTATTTCCCAGGAAAAAGCAGAGTGCCAGTTGAATGGTCCTTTCTGTATGGGTGTCGGTGAAAAGCAAATGCAAGTCTTATGAGGATGATTCACATAATATGATGATTCCATAATGTCGTTAGTCTATTATGTGATCACAAGATGAAACTCTGTGCTACATCACCAGTTCATATGGACCATTTCCACACATCATGCTGCGTATGAATATGCTGTCTGTTAAAAGCCACATCAATAAGATGTGTTAATATGATCCGGTCTGCAGTCACAGTCTATGCATTACCCACAGACTCCTTTCTCCCCTGATAGTGTTTACTATAAAAGAAGTATGCAAAGTAAGCTCATATCAATATTGGAAGTTGTTCAAATTTCACATTGACTTTTTTCTGGACGTAGTCAGGGGAATGGTGGTGCTTAACTAGCCCCCTTACAGAAGCAGGAGTAGATCCAGTGTCATTGCTTTTAGCCCATATGGCCAGTTTCCATATAATCAATGCAGCTTGACAATCAGAAGCAATTAGCGGAAGAATATTTTTGAAAGATGAGTAAAATATGTTCCTCATAGGAGTTCATTCTTGTCTTGGTGGAAAAGCCTCTGAAACAATTATGTTGACCATCATAAGGCAACAAAAGCTTATTAAAGGGGCCCTTTAATGCTACACGTTTACATGCATTGTTGGCATTTTCTTCCATTCTGTCTGTGCTGCAGCACCTCTTTTCACCCTCTGTCTGAAACTGGAGCCCAGTCTGCTCTTATTGGTTAGCCGTCAGTTGAAAGAAATGGAAGAAGACATAAAGTTGACCTTGAGCAAAGATAGTTTTGGCAAACTACTACAGTATTTGCTTGCACCAATAATTACTTTTTCTGTTTAATACTTCTTTACTTTTACTTTAAAAATATATAGTTTGGGGACTGTTGTAATGGAGAAAATATTGTTGAACGTCATCAGCTAAATATCCCAAGAAGGGGTCTAGTTGCAGAGCTCTAGGCACTGGTCCCTTTCCAGTCCTAGCAACATAGATGGGCCTCAGCTCAGAGCTCCAGAGCTTATCACTGCATTTCACATTAGTTATTATAAAACATAGCTACACTGCAAGACATGCCTTCAATCAACTCTAAAATCAATGTGTGCCACTATTAGTGTTCTTGCTATCCGGTATAAGTGTTTCGGTTCAACTGCAGGAGGAAGTTTGAAAGTTTAAAATCAGGAAATTGATCCCCAATAGACCTTGATGGATACCAAATGGCGGCACTGCTTGATGGTGATCTCCGACTGAGAGCTGTTGCTTGTATTTTACAGTACAACACACTCCCTATATGCATTTGTAGTCTATAAAGCCTGCTGTGGTTGTTGGACTGTACACATAAGGGCGTGTGTGTGTGTGTGTGTGTGTGTGTGTGTGTGTGTGTGTGTGTGTGTGTGTGTGTGTGTGTGTGTGTGTGTGTGTGTGTGTGTGTGTGTGTGTGTGTGTGTGTGTGTGTGTGTGTGTGTGTGTGTGTGTGTGTGTGTGTGTGTGTGAACTGGAGAGCCCCTGAGTGCTCTTTGTGCTAATAAAACAGCAGCTCTGTGGGACACTGGACACCGTGGATCAAACTCCATCACATTACTGAAATATTACACTTCCCCGAGCCGCGGCCTGCACCCAGTTGATGCGTCTGTATGTCAAAGATGTGTGTGAGTGCATGCATTAATGTGCGCCCTCATATGAACACGGAGGTGTGTGATGATGCCGTGAATAGTCCTATGTGTGTTTACCCACGATGTTGTCAGTGGCTTGACAGTCCCTTCACAATACTTTGTCTGAGTCTGCTCTCTAAGTGCCGGCATTCCCATCGATCCGCATCCTGTCGGGAGGATATTGGAATATGTGAAGGCTTGATGTCTCTGTACCACCACAGAGCACACCCAGACACTATCAAATCAAATATTTCATCTCCTTCCGAGGGAAAGGAAGGAAAAATTAGCACCGGTTTCTTGTGAATTATTTCATACCTAAGCTAGTTGTCTCCTGATATCCTCGACTGTAATCTTGTTTGTAAAAGTGATAAATCCCAAGGTTTATTGCCAGTTTTTCTAAAACATTTTTGGTAAATACATCTTAATTGAACTTAGACATGCCTAAATAAATTATCAAATAATAACCTGGAAGAATTGAAAAAGGCCAAACCTCACCCATGCAAACTCTCTTCACTTGTTATTTTAAATAATAATTAAACTAGTAATATTATAGTTACCTAGCAAAACAATAGTAATAATTACAAGTTCAGTGTGCATTCAAATAAACATATACAGTATACTCAACAATAATCAGACAATACAATCGCCTAAAAACACGTGCCACTTTTAGTATTTTTTGCAAAAATGTAAACACTGATGAACACTTTTTGTGTTAAAAAAAAAGATGCCCCCCCCCTTACACAAACTTATGACTATACATTCTACAATAGAATACAAAATAGAATACGCTAACCTATCAACACACATCAATTAATATGCCAAAATGTTTTATACTTACATTTCTATGCATCTTTCCTCTTGCTGTATATCAGCACTGTAATGACTCAGCTTTCCACAAAATATCATCTCATCTTATGTATCTTGTGTAACTCTTTAAGATATCGTGTTAAGAGATAAACAGGCAAAACATGAAAATGGGATAAAAAAACGATTTTCGAATTAAAAAGTTGGCATCTTGGATTCTTATCATCACAATGGCTCAATGTCATCTTACGTAATGTAATGTTGCCACCAGCTGACATTTTATTGCACTAATTAAAGTACACAGAGGCCGGCATAAACAGCAGAAATGTTATTACATGGTCTTTCATCTATTCTCACAACTAACTTCATTTTTTACTACATTACATACTTTTTTTTCAGTTAGTTGGCATCACTTTCAACCCATTTTAATCAGTGACAAGAGACATTCATACTGAAACAGTTTTTAGAGAGGAGGGAGTGGGAGCAAGGGTTTATGGGAAGCAAGAGATTTAAGGCTCTCTCCCAGCACCTCCTTTCAGGGTCAGGACCCCAGCGCTTTGATCTCTTATTAGGGGGCAACCAAAACATATAAGCCACATCAACCACTACTATATCACCAACATAAAGACAGGGAATGGCATGCTTAAAGCTTGAGTGGACTTTGTGATGAATCAGCATCAAAATAGACAGGGTCACTGACAAAAAACAACAATGGCTGTTTTAATGAGAGATAAGGAAAAATTGCCGGAAAGTTTGAATGAACAAAGAAAGAGGAAGAGATAAATGTAAAGCAACATTTTATGACAAAATTGGATATAAGCATAGATATGTTTGTATATCATAATGACCAGCTTGTAAAAGTGTGCAAATGCAATAAAAACAAAAGATATAGTTTATTGTTGTTTTTGTAACATTGGTTGAACCAAGATGTGAAGTAAAAATACATTTGTGTCATCCGCATAAAGAGTGCAGTTGCTATTTTGAATTTAAACATGAACAGCTAATTAATTTACTGTAATTCAGTTATTTGACAACCACACCGTGCTGTCTCAATACAAAGACAGCATTAAAAAATCAATCAATTCAATCAAACATTGAATGAAATGGATTTGAATGTGTATTTCGCTCCTGCAGCACACCTGCAGTAACCCAGTATAGGACTTCACAATTAAAAAATAGCACCATCTGTTTATGTGATGCCTTGATAAACAATAGATATTTCCATATTATTTCTGAAAAAACTTTTAATTTAACCTGTTGATGCATATGATCGTTGAAGTGCTGCCTTCAAATAAGATTTGTCTTTAGAAATATATTTCTAATTTATATTTGGCTAGCTAGCACAATATCCACAGCAATACAGTTTGCAGTTGGTTGTTCTAGAAAAACTATTTTTAATTTATTTATTGCTTAAAAATCATGAATTTGGTTTTCTTTGTTTATTTATAAAAGTCAGACTGAATGTATACCTCATTTACCTGGAGGTCACAATTATTTGGAAGTCATCACTTTCACGCTCTTACTGTATGGCCTCGTAAAAACGTGTACTACCAAACTAAATAGAGTATATTCGATATATCGCACAACCCTAAGGACAGTAAATACTGCTTTTGCTTCTTTACTGCAGTGAGTCTTTAGCAGATTGCAGGTTCAAACTTCAGAATAAAATAAACCTGCCGTGAGAAGATGTCTTTCCTAAGCAAAGACTAAAATATTAATTTTGTAAATCACGTTGTTCATATTAGGCACCAAAGCAAATAAGGATAAAAATGACAGTCAAAAATATATTTTGACTGATTTCTACCACCCAATCGGTCCAGAATCCAGAAAGCTCGGTTTGGTGCAAATTCTAAACATGAAATGGTCCATGTGATAAGCATTACCTTAGTTGGTCATGACTTTCATATTAATGGATTGTCAATGACCAAACACAAGATCTAAGTCTTTAATCTTTAGTGAGATCATTATGAGCCAAGGGTACAGAAACATCAGCTATTGTTTCAGATAACTATTCTAACATGTTCTAATCAGGTTAGTCGTTTTTGGGGTTTTTTTCTGAAAAAAATGACTTGACTGTATTGAACAATTGGAAGACACCAGAAAAAGGCATTATGCACAGAGAACATGTGTTTTTGGAAATGTGTATGAACACTATTTTTACACAGTCTACTGCACACAACTTTCCTTTTTTTGACTGAATAGCATATAAAGTTGTGTTACAAGCACTACTACCCAAACTCAAAAGTAATAAAAAACCACAAAGTCTGATTGATTCTGCAGTGGAAAATTAAACTTGTGAGAGTGTTTTTGTGTTGACATTCAGGGACATTTTGGATTCCGGGTGGCGCCAGGGGAGGTTAGGCGGGTTAAGAATCTTAGCGGGCCAGCTAAAGCCTTTTGGAGCTTGTCCTTATTAATCTTTCCCACACCCCCACCAAGACATTAGCTCCAGGTTTAGGCCGATTTACCTCGCCTGATAACGGCCCCGCCAGAACTGTCAAATCACTCACACAGATGCAACACACTCACAGAAAAGCATTTTTTCATCTGCAAAGACAGACGTTTCTCGCTTCTTCTTTGCTTTCCTTTATTTTTTTTATGAATGTATATTCTTTATTTATAATATATTTTCTATTTTGACACGAACAATCTGTTAAAGAATGGTGCAGTGATGAAGTATTTTTGTATCCCAAAACGTAAGTGAGCATCTTCAGGGCTTCCCTTGCAAATCCAGAGGGAATTTTTCCATTGGATTTTGTATTTATTCCAAAATAATCTCTGAGGCAGGCAAACATTTATGATACATGCTACCGTAATGCTATGAACTAAAGAACATGATGGTTGCACGACTTCATGACACTATCGCTAGGTAAAGGCAGCTAATGTTGGTGTGATGAATCTCATTTAGCCAACTGATGGCAACTGCTGATTTTAAGACACGTTAAAGCTTCAGCAATTCACTTGATGGTTTTATTACTTAATTATATTATGTCCGAACAACAAAAAATTTAATCTTCTGTAACACCCCATACAAAAAAACATTGACATCAAGATAAGGGAACCCATAGAGCTAAAATGCTAGCTTGTTCCCGGCTCTAGGATTCATTCCTGCAGTATTCTATTGACACTGATATACTGTATCTGTGTTGAGTCCTGCAGGGTTACGTGAGAACACTGGGTTGCAAAGATAGGATCAAGATAGGCTGAGCGAAAAAGAGAGAGAGATTTTAGACTCCCTTTCACACCTCCGTCTGCACCCCCCCCCCCCCCTCCCCCCAACACACTGACACCCTATGTGTTGGAGGGGTGAGTTAAGACCCCCCTGGCTATCCTGGATTATCCTCCATATAAGAGCCTTATCCCTGGCCAGCACTACAGGACTACTGTCTGCATCCAGATCAACACACATACTCTCACAAACACACATACAAAATGCAATCATATGCTGACCTCACAGGAAGGGGCCGGGCCTCAAGCACAAGCTCAGTGGTAAGAAACAGAACATAAAGGTGCATACTTTTCAGTCCCTGGACTCCCTGATTGGAGTTATTTAAAGGTGTTGGTTTTGATTCAACATTTTACTTTGTGTTAAATAACACACGTGAGATAATTAAGAGTTACAACTCCACCTGAAATGAGAAAGTGATGCACTCAGCTTAGACTCCAGCACTTGTTGATGTTCGGGATTACAAAGTTAGTCAACTGTCACTGTTGTTGGAAAGTTACTTAAAATGAAAGTTTTACTGAGTTGTTTTAAAAAAAGGCATCGCATTATTCTTTCTGATATTATTAGGTTAACTAGCTAGCTTATTGCATATTGGACTTACAATGTAGGTAACCTTCCACCAACAGTGACAGTCGCCCCCGTCAGCTGAGATTAAAAACTATAAAGTTGGGGAAATTGTTTTTGGAAGGAGTTTTTGTAATGTTGTGGATATAGCCATTAAAAAAGAATTGACTGAAGGATCTATTGAAATTATGTTGTTCTGCCTGATATCCAGGATAAGAAACTGAAATAGAATTTATGATTCACATTTTGGTACAACCAAATGTACTATAACTGAGTTGCAGATTGTATCCTTAATTAAACGCTGTGCCTTCAGTTGCAGTCTATTTATAAATCACTGTAAAAAGGTTGTGATGTCATCATGTTTAAGAATTGGTTTATGCTTGTGGTTTGGCACATTTCTTGGGTTGACAAGATCATGATTGAATGACCTTGTTCTATATGTTGTGGTGAATCTCAGTTGTGGTAGGAGCTCACAATGTTTGTGCTTTTTTTTTAACCTTAAGAGACAAAAGCATGTGTGTTCAAAGATGAAAAGACGAACAAACTAGGATGACAAGGTTATCTAAAAATGATGTTTAATCAAAGATTTATCATGGAGGTCAATGTTGTCTTTTGTTGTTTAACATTATAATAGTTGTAGGTGATAGATTGCCAGTTCACATTAAGAACGAATCCCCACATTTCAGGTTTCTTAACCATGCAATCTATGACCTAATTATTACTCCCGACCACCTGCACAACTTTTAGAATTATTAAAACTGTAGCATTACACTCTTTGCATTGATGTCTCATCATTTTATGTATTACATAATTTCTGTACATGTCATGTATGTGTCGTATTAGTTTGAGTACTGACACGTTTATTTAAGGACATGTAAATCAGTATCTTTTACTGTAGCCATTTAAATTTTAAATAACAAAAACAAATGTATGCTAAAGATTTAGGACTTTAATTCCTTATCTTAGTGTTATAACGAAGACATGTGTTTCAGACTATTGAGTTTGTTATCAACTTTTGGTGTGTTAGCGACTGGCCCTGATAATCTGCTGGCAGGGGAAAGTGTACAATTTAATTTAGGAAAACAACTTGGTCAATCCAGAGTCGCTGGGAAGGCCGTTGATTGATTCAAGCTTCCTCTCTCTCAGGATGTGTGTGTGTGTGTGTGTGTGTGTGTGTGTGTGTGTGTGTGTGTGTGTGTGTGTGTGTGTGTGTGTGTGTGTGTGTGTGTGTGTGTGTGTGTGTGTGTGTGTGTGTGTGTGTGTGTGTGTGTGTGTGTGTGTGTGTGTGTGTGTGTGTGTGTGTGTGTGTGTGAGTAGAGAAGGCAGAGATTAAGGGGGCGGGCTGAATGCAGTGTTTTGGCCTGAGCTGTATGGAGGCCGGACCTATAAAGCACTGCGGCCGTGAAATGCATTTTATTGTCGTATAATCCTCACACTGTGGCAGAGCCCCATTTCACACTGGATTTTGGGGACCCGTGTGTGTGTGTGCGTGTGTGCGCTTACACTCCCCGGGGGCCGTGGCTAATTGGACAAATTTGCACAGCAGGGGTGGAGGCACATGCACGGCAGGAGATTTGATTTATGGGCAAATGCCGTAGACACACACATACACTGACAAAGATGGCATCAGATAGATAGAAATGTCCAGTATATTGTCCAGGTACAGTGCAGATAAGTATATAGTAAATATTTAAAAAAGAGAAGCACCAGTGGATAAAATAAAATAAATACACAAAATAAACAGCATGATTAAAATGTATAAGTATTGAAGTAGCAGATACAATAACATTAATACATTCTGAAAGTAAAGCTGTGTTATTGCACAATAGTGTGACATTGTGTGGTGGCGTTGTGTGATGGTCTACCACTACTATTGGTAGCAGTGTTTAAGATTTTAAGAGGTGCTTTCCCACCTGACCAAAGAGACAGCCTGAAAAAGTGTCTTGCTATGGTAAAGACACATCTGACACTGAAAAATATGGTGTAAAAGTCCACTAACCTCAAGAATATTTGAGAGTAGATATTTTCCTTATTTAAGATAAGGGCCCCATCCCAAGGTCCACACTCACTGAAACATTTTCTTCAAGTTCTTGAAGATATATTATGTGGCCCTGTTGATCTCTTCATGCACTCTTTCCGTAAGTCTTGTAATATTATTATTATTATTATTATTATTATTATTATTATTATTATTATTATTATTATTATTATTATTATTATTATTATTATTATTATTAATAATAATAATAATAATAATTTAAATAAATGGCATTTATTTTAGTGATTTTCAAAGTGCTTTACATTACATATTACATATACTGTATTAGAAATGTAATACATCAATACTGTGAACAATACCTACTATAATGGGAATGGTAAGGTCATTGCATTGAGATATTAAAACACAGGGTTAGGGAAGGTCTGGAAGGCTTAAAAGGGGTTAGGGTTAAACAAGGATGCCCGGAAACGGGTTTTCAGACTGCTATATTTTATTATTTATACAGAAGCACAAAATTCAAACTAAATATTATCAAGCATAGGCTATATTAAACATCCCATTTATTTATCAATCCCTTCTTTGATAGAGGCCCAAGTTAATATAAGAATGTATGGTATTACAATTTATGAGGTAAAAATTCTCTTTAAATGAAGAATCCCTAGTATTATCTTTCATACTCACAGCAAAGCGGGGCTTTTGACACTTTGCACACCGGCATAAGTGATTTTTATTAACAAAACTTAGGATCCTAGTACCATATTGCGACTTTACAAAACATTTAAATAGGTTTAAATAGTTTCCCTTTTGCCAGGGTCAAACATTTAGATATGAAATAGTTTGGGCACCCAGATGTTGATTCTTAATCAAATAAGAAAGGGGATTATTACAATTCATGGGGGGGAAAAATGGTTTTCTTGAAATGTTTTGGCTTTTCATCTTAAAACTGAAATTACAAATGATAAGCTAAAAGCTCTAATTCATAATTGTAGTTGATAGCCAACGAGGGCAGCTGTGGCTCAGAAGGTAGATGTCGTCTTTGGGCAAGAGACCTATGCCCAATTTGTCCTGATGTCATGGCTAATTGTGTGTGAATGTTAGTCTCTCTGAGTGGGTGCTCCTTGTTTGGCAGCCTCTGCCTCTGTATGAATGTGTGTGAATGATTGAACGATGCCTTGTATATAAACATTTGTTTTGAGGGGAAACAAAGACCGGAATAGTGTTATCTAAATAAAGTCCATTTACCATTTTGTAAAAAAAAAAAAAAAAGATTCTCTATTAAAAACTTGATAGGAAGACACAACACAATTATCTTATGTCTTCAACTCATCTTTCCCACCTAAATGCACACATATTATGCCATACCCTCCCACCCGTTGACCCCACAGTGAAGTTTACTGCTAGCAGAGTATATTTCTGTGTTTTGGACTGGTGTGAGCTGCCTTGTTTACTGGTTTATCTCCTCTCTCTCATTACGCTGCTTTGATGCTTCCACTGACACTTTGGTCAGAGTTTCCAGCACCACAGCCATGTTTTTTAAGGACAATACTCATGCATGTTTCTGTGTGTCTGATCTGTGTGTGTGTGTGGGGACGCCAATGGTAGGTCAGGACGGTGAACCAAACAACAGCCACACCAGCATCTGGGGCCCCAGCCTTTAGAGGCATGATGTCAGGGCGGTAAACACACACAACACACACTGGTACACACACGCACACTACAGAAATCAGTGTCACATTTAGATTGGCTCTCCCCCAGTCCTTCCCTGTCATTTACTGTATTAGCTGTGGTCTGGGTGCTGAAATGGCCCATTATGTGGGCTGTGTGAGTGTGTATGTATATGTGTGTGTGAGAATGTGTCTTTTTGTATGTATGAATGTGACTGATTATACTGTATATGTGTGTTAGCGTGTTTGTCTGCGAGAGTGAGTCAGAAAATCGTGTGTGTATGTCTGAGTGTGTGTTAGTATGTGTGTGTGACGCTGTTGTTGTTTGTTTCCCCACACCGCCATAGTGCTGGAACAGTACTGGCCACACACTCTTTGATGTGTATGCGCGTGAGTGTGTCTTGATGTTGTGGCCACAGTGGATGACAAGACGTCCTGCTCTTTCTCAGCGGGATCCTTCCTGCAGCTGCCTGCACACACACACAGACAAATGCGCGCACACACACACACACACACACACACACACACACACACACACACACACACACACAGGGTCCATCTGCACATAGTTACCTCACCCTGTTGGCCTTTTTTATCGTCTCGTGTCTCCATTTTCTCTTTCTGTCCAGCGCTTCCTGTGAAGAAGTCACATCACTCTAAATGGTCTCATTTTGTAAACCTGACAATACAAGTGTCGTCTAAATCATTTAAAATTAGACATACACGAAAGAGTACTAAAACTAAACTGAATTGTATGATACATTTCTATGAAAGCATAGTTTACCATGGATTATTATTGAAATTGAAATGCATTTAAAACAGAAGGGAAATCAGTAGGTATAACAATCATGCTCAATTCAGATCTTATCGCTTCATTTTATTTCTTTAAAGACTTTCTGTTCCTGCATGTTCCCATTTTGGATAGAGTTGTTTCTTCTGTTTCGTCTTGTGAATATTGTTATAGTAAATTGTCAGAAATGGAGATTACTGAAAAATGCTGATAATCTTATATTCAACAGGTAGCATTTTGTGTCAATTTTTCGTATGTTATGTATTTTTTTTATTGCCATTTATGTCAAAGCAGTATAGGTGCCACAAGTATCCACACGTTAATTGTGTGTGTTAACATTTATTTCTTCACGCCCTACCCCAGTCTAGGTGTAACTATGGTGTCATCTCTAAAAAAAAACTTGATTTGTAGATGAAAGTGTATTATTCATTGTAATTTACTTTATTCTACAAATAGAAAAAGTATTTTAGATTAAAAATAATCAGACATCATCTAAACTCTTTTAATATATCTTTGTTAAACCAGGCATAAATGTGTCTTTTAAACCCAATAGTTTTTCAAATTATCCTGCATGATGTGCATACTTTATATCTCAAATAGCAAAATAGCTTTTCATCGACAAACAATCTACTACATTACCTTGTATACTAATAATGATAATGAATTAAGATGTAAGGTCAATGATATCGTGATGGTGATGATATATACATGTATATATGATATATGTCTACAGTGATTCGTTATTTTTTATCAGTTTAAAGAGTATTGTTTTTTTTCATTTGGCCTCTTTTTTTTTTAAACACAGATTAAAGTCCCGGTGTAATTTTAGCATGAGAATATACCGTGTACTGAGGTTGTTCTATTTTTATTTTGGGGGTTTCTTTAGGGAATTGTTCCTTGTCTGCTGCAATGGTCCAAGGAGAAACCCACACACACACACACACTTACACACTGCAGTACGTTTCCATTCTATGAAGTGTCTATGAAGGGAAGTAAATATCATGAATGTGCGTTAACTGATGGTGTTTGCAAGCAGCTCTGTCACAGCCACTGGCTTTCACTTTGATGCTGCCAGTGATAGCATTGGTGTGTGTCTTTTCTTTATCGTGTGTATGTGTGCATGTGTTTGTGCTTCAGTCTCAGGAGAGGCACAGCTCGTTGGTTTTCTCAATGGAGGCTGTCTCCTGCACTTGGCAGGCGTGTGTGTGTGTGTGTGTGTGTGTGTGTGTGTGTGTGTGTGTGTGTGTGTG